>NW_027275098.1:0-68561 GCF_030028105.1 Mobula birostris
GCAGGTCCGTCCCCTGACACTCCGCTTCTAACACCTGTCCCAGAACGCTCCCCAAACTACACCCCTAACATCTGTCCCAGAAACCTCCTCCGACACTCCTCCTCTAACACCAGTCCTATCCCTCCCCCGACACTCCTCCACTAACACCTGTCCAGATCCCTCCCCCGACACTCCTCCTCTAACACCTGCCACTGGTCGCTCCTCCGACAGTCCTCCTCTAACACCTGTCCCAGGACCCTCTCGCGACACTCCACCTCTAACACGTGTCCCAGGTCTTTCCCCCTACACCAGTCCTCTCACACCTTTCTCAGGTCCCTCCCCCGACACTCCACCTCTACCACCTGTCCCAGGAACCTCCCCTGGCACTACTCCTCTAACACCTGTCCCAGATCCCTCCCCGATACTCCTCCTCTAACACCTGTCCCAGATCGCTCCCGCGACACTACTCCTCTAACATCTGCCTCAGGTCCCACCTCCGCCGCTCCTCCTCCAACACCGGTCCCAGGTCCGTCCCCCGACACTTTCCCTTTCACACCTGTCCCCGTTCCCTCCCCCGACTCTCCACCTCTGACACCTGTCCCAGGTCCCTCCCCCGACACTCCACCTCTACCACCTGTTCCAAGTCCCTCCCCCGACACCTCCTCTACGAACTGAACCAGATCCCTCATCTGACACTCCTCCTCTAACACCTGTCCCTGCCCCTCCCCCACGCTCCTCCTCTAACACATGTCCCAGGTCCGTCCCCTGACACTCCGCCTCTAACACCTGTCCCAAGTCCCTCCCCCGACACTCCACCTCTGACACCTGTCCCAGGACCCTCCTCAACACCCCTCCTCTACACCTGTCCAGGTCCCTCCCCCGACACTCCTCCTCTAACACCTGTCCCAGGACCCTCTCTCCACACCACACCTCTAACACTTGTCCAGGTCTTTCCCCTGACAGTCTTCCTCTCACACCTGTCTCAGTTCCTCCCCCGACACTCCACCTCCAACACATGTCCCAGGAACCTACCCGACGCTCCACCCTCTCACACCTGTCCCAGGTCCCTCCCCCGACACTCCACTTCTAGCACCTGTCCCAGGTCCCTCCCCCGACACCCTTCCTCTAATACCTGTCCCAGGACGCTCCCCCGACACTCCGCCTCTAACACCTGTCTCAGGACCCTCCCCCGACTCTCCACCTCTGACAACTGTCCCAGGTCCCTCCCCCGACACTCCACCTCTCCCACCTGTTCCAGGTCCCTCTGCCGATACCTCCTCTAATACCTGTCCCAGGACCCTCCCCGACACTCCACCTCTACGAACTGTCCCAGGTCCCCCCCGCGACACTCCACCGCGAACACATGTCCCAGATCCCTCACCTGACACTCTTCCTCTAACACCTGTCCCTGGCCCCTCCCCAACGCTCCTCCTCTAACACCTGTCCGAGGTCCGTCCCTGAAACTCCTCCCCTACCACCTAACCCACGACTCTCCCCCGACTCTCCTCCTCTAACACCTGTCCCAGGTCCCTCCCCCGACACTCCTCCTCTAACACCTGTCCAGGACCCTCTCTCCACACCACACCTCTAACACTTGTCCCAGGTCTTTCCCTGACACTCTTCCTCTCACACCTGTCTCAGTTCCCTCCCCCGACACTCCACCTCTAACACATGTCCCAGGAACCTACCCCGACGCTCCACCCTCTCACACCTGTCCCAGGTCCCTCCCCCGACACTCCACCTCTAGCACCTGTCCCAGGTCCCTCCCCCGACACCCTTCCTCTAATACCTGTCCCAGGACCCTCCCCCGACACTCCGCCTCTAACACTGTCTCAGGACCCTCCCCGACTCTCCACCTCTGACAACTGTCCCAGGTCCCTCCCCCGACACTCCACCTCTACCACCTGTTCCAGGTCCCTCCGCCGATACCTCCTCTAATACCTGTCCCAGGACCCTCCCCCGACACTCCACCTCTACGAACTGTCCCAGGTCCCCCCAGCGACACTCCACGCGAACACATGTCCCAGATCCTCACCTGACACTCTTCCTCTAACACCTGTCCCAGAAACCTCCCCCGACTCCAGCTCTAACCCTTGTGGCAGGTCCCTCCCCCGATACTCCTTCTCTAAGACCTGTCCCAGGTGCCTCCCTGACACTCCTGCTCTAATACCTGTCCCATGACCCTCGCCCGACACTCCACCTCTAACACCTGTCCCAGGTCCGTCCCTGACAATCCTCCCCTACCACCTAACCCACGACCCTCCCCCGACTCTCCTCCTCTAACACTGTCACAGGTACCTCCTCCAACACCCCTCTCTAACACCTGTCCCAGGTCCCTCCCCCGATACTCCTCCTCTAACACCTGTCCCAGGACCCTCTCTCAACACCACACCTCTAACACTTGTCCCAGGTCTTTCCCTGACACTCTTCCTCTCACACCTGTCTCAGTTCCCTCCCCCGACACTCCACCTCTAACACCTGTCCCAGGAACCTACCCCGACACTCCACTCTAACATCTGTCGCAGAACCCACCCCCGACACTCCACCCTGTAACAAATGTCCCAGGTCGCTGCCCCAACACTCCACCTCTAACATCTATCCCAGGACCCTCGCCTGACACTCCACCTCTAACACCTGTCCCAGGTCCCTCCCCATACACTCCTACTCTAACACCTGACCCAGGTCTTTCCCTGAGACTCCACCTCCAACATCTGTTGCAGAACCCTCCACCGACACTCCACCCTCTGACACCTGTCCCAGTCCCTCCCCCGACACTCCACCTCTAACACCTATCCAGGACCCTCGCCTGACACTCCACCTCTAACACCTGTCCCAGGTCCCTCCACCGACACTCCACCTCTAACACTATCCATGGTCCCTCGCCTGACAAACCACCTCTAACACCTGTCCCAGAAACCTCCCCGGACTCCACCTCTAACCTCTGTGGCAGTTCCCTCCCCCAGCAATCCTCCTCTAACAGCTGTCCCAGGACACTCCCCCGACACTCATCCTCTAACACCTGTCCCAGGGCACTCCCCCGACACTCTTCCTCTAACACCTGTCCCAGGTCCCTCCCCCGACGCTCCTCCTCTGACACCTGTCCCAGGACCCTCCCCCGAAACTGCTATTCTAACACCTGACCCAGAACTCTCCCCCGACACTCCTCCTCTAACACCTGTCCAGATCCCTCCCCCGACACCCCTCCTCTAACACCTGTCCCAGATCCCTCCACCGACACTCCACCTATAACACCTGTCTCAGGACCCTCACCTGACATTCCACCTCTAACACCTGTCCCAGAAACCTCCCCCGACTACAGCTCTAACCCTTGTGGCAGGTCCCTCCCCCGATACTCCTTCTCCAAGACCTCTCTCACGTGCCTCCCCGACACTACTACTCTAACACCAGTCCCAGGACGCTCACTGACACTCCTCCTCTAACACCTGTCACAGGACACTCCCCAGACACTCCTCTTCTAACACCTGTCCCAGGTCCCTCCCAAGACTCTCCTCCTGTAACACCTGTCCCAGGTCGCTTCCCCGACACTCCTCCTCTAACACATGTCCCAGGACCCTCCCCCGACACTCCTCCTCTAACACCTGTCCGACACTCCTCCTCTAACACCTGTCCCAGGACCCTGTCCTGACACTCCACCTCTAACACCTGTCCCAGGTCCTTCCCCCGGCACACTTCCTCTCACACCGGTCTCAAGTTCATCCACCGACACTCCAACTCTGACACCTGTCCCAGGTACCTCCAACGACACTCCACCTCTACCACATGTCCCAGAACCCTCCCCCGACACTCCTCCTCTAACACCCGTCACAGGACCCTCGCTGACACTTCTCCACTAACACCTGTCCCAAGACCCTCCCCCGATACTGCACCTCTAACACCTGTCCTAGGACCCTCTCCCGACACTCCACCTTTAACACCAGTCCCAGAACCCTCCCACAACACTCCACCTCTAACACCTGTCCCAGAACCCTCCCAAGACACTCCACCTGTAGCACATATCCCAGGTCCCTCCCCGACACTCCTCCTCTAACACGTGTCCCAGGTGCCTCCCCCGACACTCCTCCTCTAATACCTGTCCCAGGACCCTCCCCATACATTCCTACTCTAACACCTGTGGCAGATCCCTCCCCCGACACTCCACCTCTAACATCTGTCGCAGAACCCACCCCCGACACTCCACCCTCTAACAAATGTCCCAGGTCGCTGCCCCGACACTCCACCTCTAACATCTATCCCAGGACCCTCGCCTGACACTCCACCTCTAACACCTGTCCCAGGTCCCTCCCCATACACTCCACCCTCTGACACCTGTCCCAGTTCCCTCCCCCGACACTTCAACTCTAACACCTGTCCCAGGTCCCTCCACCGACACTCCACCTCTAACACCTATCCTAGGTCCCTCGCCTGACAGACCACCTCTAACACCTGTCCCAGAAACCTCCCCGGACTCCACCTCTAACCCCTGTGGCAGATCCCTCCCCCAGCAATCCTCCTCTAACACCTGTCCCAGGACCCTCCCTGGCACTCCTCCTCTAACACCTGTCCCAGGACCCTCCCCCGACAGTCATCCTCTAACACCTGTCCCAGGTCCCTCCCCCGACACTCTTCCTCTAACACCTGTCCCAGGTCCCTCCCCCGACGCTCCTCCTCTAACACCTGTCCCAGGACCCTCCCCCGAAACTGCTTCTATAACACCTGACCGAGAACCCTCCCCCGACACTCCTCCTCTAACACCTGTCCCAGTTCCCTCCCCCGACACCCCTCCTCTAACACCTGTCCCAGATCCCTCCACTGACACTCCACCTCCAACACCTGTGCTAGGTCCCTCCCCCGACACTCCACCTATAACACATGTCCCAGGACCCTCCCCCGACCTTCCTCCACTAACACATGTCCAAGGTCACTCCCCCCACACTCTCCCAACTAAAACCTGTCCCAGGACCCTCCCCCGACACTCCACTTCTAACACATGTCCCAGGCCCTTCCCCCGACACTCATCCTCTAACACCTGTCCCAGGACCCTTCCCCGACACTCCTCCTCTAACACCTGTCCAAGGACCCTCTCCCGACACTCCACCTCTACCACCTGTCCCAGGTCCTTCCCCGACACTCCACCTCTAACACCTGTCCCAGGACCCTCCCCCGACACTCCTCCTCTAACACCTGTCCCAGAACCCTCCCCCGACACTCCTCCTCTAACACCTGTCCCAGGACCCTGTCCCGACACTCCACCTCTAACACCTGTCCCAGGTCCTTCCCCCGGCACACTTCCTCTCACACCTGTCTCAAGTTCCTCCACCGACACTCCACCTCTGACACCTGTCCCAGTTACCTCCAACGACACTCCATCTCTACCACATGTCCCAGAACCCTCCCCCGACACTCCACCTCTAACACCTGTCCCAGGTCCCTCCCCGACACTCCTCCTCTAACACCTGTCCCAGTTCCCTCCCCCGACACCCCTCGTCTAACACCTGTCCCAGGACCCTGTCCCGACGCTCCTCCTCTAACACCTGTGCCAGGACCCTCGCCTTACACTCCACCTCTAACACCTGTCCCAGAAACCTCCCCCGACTCCAGCTCTAACCCTTGTGGCAGGTCCCTCCCCCGATACTCTTCTCTAAGACCTGTCCCAGGTGCCTCCCCGACACTCCTGCTCTAATACCTGTCCCATGACCCTCGCCCGACACTCCACCTCTAACACCTGTCCCAGATGCCTCAGCTGACACTCCTCCTCTAACACCTGTCCCAGGACCCTCCCCCAACATTCCTCCTCTAATACCTGTCCCAGGTCCCTCCCCCGACACTCCCCCTCTAACACCTGTCCCAGGACAGTCCCCCGACACTGATCCTCTAACAACTGTCCCAGAACCCTCCCCCGACAATCCTTCTCTAACACCTGTCCCAGGTCACTCCCCCCACACTCCCCCAACTAACACATGTCCCAGGACCCTCCCCCTACACTACACCTATAACACCTGTCCCAGGACCCTCCCCCGACTCTCCACCTCTGACAACTGTCCCAGGTCCCTCCCCCGACACTCCACCTCTCCCACCTGTTCCAGGTCCCTCTGCCGATACCTCCTCTAATACCTGTCCCAGGACCCTCCCCCGACACTCCACCTCTACGAACTGTCCCAGGTCCCCCCCGCGACACTCCACCGCGAACACATGTCCCAGATCCCTCACCTGACACTCTTCCTCTAACACCTGTCCCTGGCCCCTCCCCCAACGCTCCTCCTCTAACACCTGTCCGAGGTCCGTCCCTGAAACTCCTCCCCTACCACCTAACCCACGACTCTCCCCCGACTCTCCTCCTCTAACACTGTCACAGGTCCCTCCTCCAACACTCCTCCTCTAACACCTGTCCCAGGTCCCTCCCCCGACACTCCTCCTCTAACACCTGTCCCAGGACCCTCTCTCCACACCACACCTCTAACACTTGTCCCAGGTCTTTCCCCTGACACTCTTCCTCTCACACCTGTCTCAGTTCCCTCCCCCGACACTCCACCTCTAACACATGTCCCAGGAACCTACCCCGACGCTCCACCCTCTCACACCTGTCCCAGGTCCCTCCCCCGACACTCCACCTCTAGCACCTGTCCCAGGTCCCTCCCCCGACACCCTTCCTCTAATACCTGTCCCAGGACCCTCCCCCGACACTCCGCCTCTAACACCTGTCTCAGGACCCTCCCCCGACTCTCCACCTCTGACAACTGTCCCAGGTCCCTCCCCCGACACTCCACCTCTACCACCTGTTCCAGGTCCCTCCGCCGATACCTCCTCTAATACCTGTCCCAGGTCCCCCCCGCGACACTCCACCGCGAACACATGTCCCAGATCCCTCACCTGACACTCTTCCTCTAACACCTGTCCTTGGCCCCTCCCCAACGCTCCTCCTCTAACACCTGTCGCAGGTCCGTCCCCTGACACTCCGCTTCTAACACCTGTCCCAGAACGCTCCCCTGACACTCCACCTCTAACACCTGTCCCAGAAACCTCCCCCTACTCCAGCTCTAACCCTTGTGGCAGGTCCCTCCCCCGATACTCCTTCTCTAAGACCTGTCCCAGGTGCCTCCCTGACACTCCTGCTCTAATACCTGTCCCATGACCCTCGCCCGACACTCCACCTCTAACACCTGTCCCAGGTCTGTTCCTGACAATCCTCCCCTACCACCTAACCCACGACCCTCCCCCGACTCTCCTCCTCTAACACTGTCACAGGTACCTCCTCCAACACCCCTCCTCTAACACCTGTCCCAGGTCCCTCCCCCGACACTCCTCCTCTAACACCTGTCCCAGGACCCTCTCTCAACACCACACCTCTAACACTTGTCCCAGGTCTTTCCCCTGACACTCTTCCTCTCACACCTGTCTCAGTTCCCTCCCCCGACACTCCACCTCTAACACCTGTCCCAGGAACCTACCCCGACACTCCACCTCTAACATCTGTCGCAGAACCCACCCCCGACACTCCACCCTCTAACAAATGTCCCAGGTCGCTGCCCCAACACTCCACCTCTAACATCTATCCCAGGTGCCTCCCCCGACACCCTTCCTCTAATACCTGTCCCAGGACCCTTTCCCGACACTCCGCCTCTAACACCTGTCCCAGGACCCTCCCCCGAAATTCCTCCTCTAACTGCTGTCCCAGGTCCCTCACCCGACACTCCTCCTCTAACACCTGTCCCAGGTCCATCCCTGACACTCCTCCCCTAACACCTGTCCCAGATCCCTCACCTGACACTCCTCCTCTAACACCTGTCCCTGGCCCCTCCCCCAACGCTCCTCCTCTAACCCCTGTCACAGGTCCGTTCCCTGACACTCCGCTTCTAACACTTGTCCCATGTTCCTCCCCCAACACTCCACCTCTGACCCCTGTCCCAGTTCCCTCCCCCGACACCCCTCCTCTAACACCTGTCCCAGATCCCTCCACTGACACTCCACCTCCAACACCTGTGCTAGGTCCCTCCCCCGACACTCCACCTATAACACATGTCCCAGGACCCTCCCCCGACCTTCCTCCACTAACACATGTCCAAGGTCACTCCCCCCACACTCTCCCAACTAAAACCTGTCCCAGGACCCTCCCCCGACACTCCACTTCTAACACATGTCCAGGCCCTTCCCCCGACACTCATCCTCTAACACCTGTCCCAGGACCCTTCCCCGACACTCCTCCTCTAACACCTGTCCAAGGACCCTCTCCCGACACTCCACCTCTACCACCTGTCCCAGGTCCTTCCCCGACACTCCACATCTAACACCTGACCCTGGACCCTCCCCCGTCACTCCACCTCTGACACCTGTCCCACAACGCTCCCCTGAACTCCACCTCTAACACCTGTCCAAGAACGCTCCCCCGACACTCCACCTCTAACAGCTATCACAGAAACCTCCCCCGACACTCCATCTCTAACACCTGTCCCAGGACCCTCCCCCGACACTGCACCTCTAACACCTGTCCCAGAACTCTCCCCCGACACTCCACCTCTAACAACTTTCGCAGGACCCTCCCCCGACACTCCTCCTCTAACACCTGTCCCAGGACCCTCCCCCGACTCTCCTCCTCTAACACCTATCCCAGGATCCTCCCTCGACACTCCTCCTCTAACACCTGTCCCAGGTCCGTCCCTGACACTCCTCACCTAACACCTGTCCCAGGACCCTCCCCCGACTCTCCTCCTCTGTCCCTGTCCCTGGCCCCTCCCCCGACACTCCTCCTCTAACACCTGACCCTCCCCAGAAACTCCTCCTCTAACTGCTGTCCCAGGTCCCACACCCGACACTCCTCCTCTAACACCTGTCCCAGGTCCATCCCTGACACTCCTCCCCTAACACCTCTCCCAGATCCCTCACCTGACACTCCACCTCTAACACCTGTCCGAGGACCCTCCCCCGACACTGCACCTCTAACACCTGTCCCAGAACTCTACCCCGACACTCCACCTCTAACAACTTTCGCAGGAACCTCCCCCGACTCTCCTCTTCTAACACCTGTCCCAGGTCCCTCCCCGACACTCCTCCTCTAACACCTGTCCCAGGACCCTCCCCCGACACTACTCCTCTAACACCTGTCCCAGATCCCATCCCGAATGCTCCTCCTCTAACACCTGTCCCAGGTACCTCCCCTGACACTCCTCCCCTAACACCTGTCCCAGGACCCTCTCCCGACAGTCCTCCTCTAACACTTGTCCCAGGACCCTTCCCCGACACTCCTCCTCCAACAGCTGTCCCAGATCCCTGCCCCGATACTCCACCTCTGACACCTGTCCCAGGACTCTCCCCAGATACTCCTCCTATAACACCTGTCCCAGATAACTCCCACGACACTCCTCCTCTAACACCTGCCCCAGGTCCCACCTCCGACGCTCCTCCTCCAACACCTGTCCCAGGTCCATCCCCCGACACTTTCCCTTTCACACCTGTCCCCGTTCCCTCCCCCGACTCTCCACCTCTGACAACTGTCCCAGGACCCTCCCCCGACACTCCACCTCTACCACCTGTTTCAGGTCCCTCCCCCGATACCTCCTCTAATACCTGTCCCAGGACCCTCCCTCGACACTCCACCTCTACGAACTGTCCCAGTTCCCTCCCCCGACACTCCACCGCTAACACATGTCCCAGATCCCTCACCTGACACTCTTCCTCTAACACCTGTCCCTGGCCCCTCCCCCAACGCTCCTCCTCTAACACCTGTCGCAGGTCCGTCCCCTGACACTCCGCTTCTAACACCTGTCCCAGAACGCTCCCCCAAACTCCACCTCTAACATCTGTCCCAGAACCCTCCTCCGACGCTCCACCTCTAAGAACTGTCGCAGGACCCTCCCCCGACACTCCACCTCCAACACCTGTCCCAGGACCCTCCCCCGACACTCCTCCTCTAACACCTGTCCCAGTATCCTCCCCCGACTCTCCTCCTCTAACACCTATCCCAGAATCCTCCCCCAACACTCTTCCTCTAACACCTGTCCCAGGTCCGTCCCTGACACTCCTCCCCTAACACCTAACCACGACCCTCCCCCGACTCTCCTCCTCTAACACTGTCACAGGTCCCTCCTCCAACACCCCTCCTCTAACACCTGTCCCAGGTCCCTCCCCCGACACTCCTCCTCTAACACCTGTCCCAGGACCCTCTCTCCACACCACACCTCTAACACTTGTCCCAGGTCTTTCCCCTGACACTCTTCCTCTCACACCTGTCTCAGTTCCCTCCCCCGACACTCCACCTCTAACACATGTCCCAGGAACCTACCCCGACGCTCCACCCTCTCACACCTGTCCCAGGTCCCTCCCCCGACACTCCACCTCAACACCTGTCCCAGGTCCCTCCCCCGACACCCTTCCTCTAATACCTGTCCCAGGACCCTCCCCCGACACTCCGCCTCTAACACCTGTCTCAGACCCTCCCCCGACTCTCCACCTCTAACAACTGCCCCAGGCCCCTCCCCCGACACCCCACCTCTACCACCTGTTCCAGGTCCCTCCCCCGATACCTCCTCTAATACCTGTCCCAGGACCCTCCCCCGACACTCCACCTCTACGAACTGTCCCAGGTCCCTCACCCGACACTCCACCGCTAACACATGTCCCAGATCCCTCACCTGACACTCTTCCTCTAACACCTGTCCCTGGCCCCTCCCCCAACGCCCCTCCTCTAACACCTGTCGCAGGTCCGTCCCCTGACACTCCGCTTCTAACACCTGTCTCAGTTCCCTCCCCCGAACTCCACCTCTAACACCTGTCCCAGGAACCTACCCCGACGCTCCACCCTCTTACAATTGTCCCAGGTCCTTCCCCCGACACTCCACCTCTAGCACCTGTCCCAGGTCCCTCCACCGACACCCTTCCTCTAATACCTGTCCCAGGACCCTTCCCCGACACTCCGCCTCTAACACCTGTCTCAGGACCCTCCCCCGACACTCCACATATAACACCTGTCCCAGGACCCTCCCCAACACTCCTCCTCTAACACCTGTCCCAGGACGCTCCCCCGGCACTCCTCCTCTAACACCTGTCCCAGGTCCCTCCCCCGACACTTCTCCTATAACACCTGTCCCATTTCCCTACCCCGACAAACCTCCTCTAACACCTGTCCCAGGACCCTCCCCCAACTCTCCTCCTCTAACACATGTCCCAGAACCCTCCCCCGACACTCCTCCTCTAACACCTGTCCCAGGACTCTCTCGCGACACTCCACCTCTAACACGTGTCCCAGGTCTTTCCCCCTGCACCATTCCTCTCACACCTTTCTCAGGTCCCTCCCCCGACACTCCACCTCTACCACCTGTCCCAGGACCCTCCCCCGACACTACTCCTCTAACACCTGTCCCAGATCCCATCCCGAATGCTCCTCCTCTAACACCTGTCCCAGGTACCTCCCCTGACACTCCTCCCCTAACACCTGTCCCAGGACCCTCTCCCGACAGTCCTCCTCTAACACTTGTCCCAGGACCCTTCCCCGACACTCCTCCTCTAACACCTGTCCCAGATCCCTGCCCCGATACTCCTCCTCTATCACCTGTCCCAGATCCCTCCACCGACACTCCTCCTCTATCACCTATCCCAGGACCCTTCCCCGACACTACTCCTCTGACACCTGTCCCAGAACGCTCCCCCGAACTCCACCTCTAACACCTGTCCCAGAACCATCCCCCGACACTCCACCTCTAACACCTGTCCCAGGACCCTCCCCGACACTCCTCCTCTAACATATGTCCCAGGTCCCTACCCCGACAAACCTCCTCTAACACCTGTCCCAGGACTCTCCCCCGACACTCCTCCTCTAACACCTGTCACAGGACCCTTCCCCGATACTCCTCCTGTAACACCTGTCCCAGATCCCTCCCCCGACACTCCTCCTCTAAGACCTGCCCCAGGTCCTTCCTCGGACACTCCTCCTCTAACACCTGTCCCAGGACCCTCCCGCGACACTCCACCTCTAACACGTGTCCCAGGTCTTTCCCCCGACACTCTTCCTCTCACACCTGTCTCAGGTCCCTCCCCCGACACTCCACCTCTACCACCTGTCCAGGACCCTGCCCCGACACTACTCCTCTAACACCTGTCCCAAAACCCTCCCCCGACACTCCTCCTCTAACACCTGTCCCAGGACCCTTCCCCGAGACTCCTCCTCTAACACCTGTCCCAAAACCCTCCCCCGACACTCCTCCTCTAACACCTGTCCCAGGACCCTTCCCCGAGACTCCTCCTCTAACACCTGTCCCAGATCCCTCCCCCGACACTTTCCCTTTCACACCTGTCCCAGGTCCCTCCCCCGACTCTCCACCTCTGACAACTGTCCCAGGTCCCTCTCCCGACACTCCACCTCTACCACCTGTTCCAGGTCCCTCCCCCGATACCTCCTCTGATACCTGTCCCAGGACCCTCCCCCGACACTCCACCTCTACGAACTGTCCCAGGTCCCTCCCCCGACACTCCACCACTAACACATGTCCCAGATCCCTCACCTGACACTCTTCCTCTAACACCTGTCCCTGGCCCCTCCCCCAACGCTCCTCCTCTAACACCTGTCCCAGGTCCGTCCCCTGACACTCCGCCTCCAACACCTGTCCCAGGTGCCTCCCCGACACCTCTGCTCTAATGCCTGTCCCAGGACCGTCCCCCGGCATTCCACCTCTAACACCTGTCCTAGGACCCTCGCCCGGCACTCCACCTGTAACACCTGTCCCAGATGCCTCACCTGACATTCCTCCTCTAACACCTGTCCCAGGTCCGTCCCCCGACACTCCACCTCTGACACCAGTCCCAGAACCCTCCCCCGACACTCCACCTCTAACACCTGTCCCAGGTCCCTCCCCGACACTCCTTCTCTAACACCTGTCCCAGGACACTCCCCCGACACTACTCCTCTAACACCTGTCCTAGAACCCTCTCCCGACACTCCTCCTCTAACACCTGTCCCAGGACCCTCCCCGACACTCCTCCTCTAACACCTGTCTCAGGTCCCTCCCCCGACACTCCACATATAACACCTGTCCCAGGACCCTCCCCGACACTCCTCCTCTAACACCTGTCCCAGGACGCTCCCCCGGCACTCCTCCTCTAACACCTGTCCCAGGTCCCTCCACCGACACTTCTCCTATAACACCTGTCCCATTTCCCTACCCCGACAAACCTCCTCTAACACCTGTCCCAGGACCCTCCCCCAACTCTCCTCCTCTAACACATGTCCCAGAACCCTCCCCCGACACTCCTCCTCTAACACCTGTCCCAGGACCCTCCCCCGACACTCCACCTCTAACACCTGACCCTGGACCCTCCCACGACACTCCACCTCTGACAGCTGTCCCAGAACCCTCCTCCGACACTCCACCTCTAACAACTGTCGCAGGACCCTCCCCCGACACTCCACCTCTAACACCTGTCCCAGGACCCTCCCCCGACACTCCTCCTCTAACACCTATCCCCGGATCCTCCCCCGACTCTCCACCTCTAACCCCTGTGGCAGATCCCTCCCCCAGCAATCCTCCTCTAACAGCTGTCCCAGGACCTTCCCCCGACACTCTCCCAACTAAAACCTGTCCCAGGACCCTCCCCCGACACTCCACTTCTAACACATGTCCCAGGCCCTTCCCCCGACACTCATCCTCTAACACCTGT
This sequence comes from Mobula birostris, assembly GCF_030028105.1. Taxonomy (NCBI): domain Eukaryota; kingdom Metazoa; phylum Chordata; class Chondrichthyes; order Myliobatiformes; family Myliobatidae; genus Mobula; species Mobula birostris. The sequence goes on from NW_027275098.1 coordinate 13,621, forward strand.
CCCAGGACCCTTCCCCGACACTCCTCCTCTAACACCTGTCCTAGGACCCTCTGCCGACACTCCACCTCTACCACCTGTCCCAGGTCCTTACCCGACACTCCACCTCTAACACCTGTCCCAGGACCCTCGCCTGACATTCCACCTCTAACACCTGTCCCAGAAACCTCCCCTGACTACAGCTCTAACCGTTGTGGAAGGTCCCTCCCCCGATACTCCTTCTCTAAGACCTCTCCCACGTGCCTCCCCGACACTACTTCTCTAACACCAGTCCCAGGACCCTCACTGACACTCCTCCTCTAACACCTGTCACAGGACACTCCCCAGACACTCCTCTTCTAACACCTGTCCCAGGTCGCTTCCCAAGTCTCTCCTCCTGTAACACCTGTCCCAGGTCGCTTCCCCGACACTCCTCCTCTGACACATGTCCCAGGACCCTCCCCCGACACTCCTCCTCTAACACCTGTCCCAGAACCCTCCCCCGACACTCCTCCTCTAACACCTGTCCCAGGACCCTGTACCGACACTCCACCTCTAACACCTGTCCCAGGTCCTTCCCCCGGCACACTTCCTCTCACACCTGTCTCAAGTTCCTCCACCGACACTCCAGCTCTGACACCTGTCCCAGGTACCTCCAACGACTCTCCATCTCTACCACATGTCCCAAAACCCTCCCCCGACACTCCTCCTCTAACACCCGTCCCAGGACCCTCGCTGACACTTCTCCTCTAACACCTGTCCCAAATCCTCCCCCGATACTCCACCTCTAACACCTGTCCCAGGTCCCTCCCCGACACTCCTCCTCTAACACCTGTCCCAGTTCCCTCCCCCGGCACCCCTCCTCTAACACCTGTCCCAGGACCCTGTCCCGACTCTCCTCCTCTAACACCTGTCCCAGGACCCTCGCCTGACACTCCACCTCTAACACCTGTCCCAGAAACCTCCCCCGACTCCAGCTCTAACCCTTGTGGCAGGTCCCTCCCCCGATACTCCTTCTCTAACACCTGTCCCAGGTGCCTCCCCGACACTCCTGCTCTAATACCTGTCCCATGACCCTCGCCCGACACTCCACCTCTAACACCTGTCCCAGATGCCTCAGCTGACACTCCTCCTCTAACACCTGTCCCAGGACCCTCCCCCAACATTCCTCCTCTAATACCTGTCCCAGGTCCCTCCCCCGACACTCCCCCTCTAACACCTGCCCCAGGACAGTCCCCCGACACTGATCCTCTAACAACTGTCCCAGAATCGTCCCCCGACACTCCACCTGTAACATCTGTCGCAGAACCCACCCCCGACACTCCACCCTCTAACAAATGTCCCAGGTCGCTGCCCCAACACTCCACCTCTAACACCTGTCCCAGGTCCCTCCCCATACACTCCTACTCTAACACCTGACCCAGGGCTTTCCCCTGAGACTCCACCTCCAACATCTGTTGCAGAACCCTCCACCGACACTCCACCCTCTGACACCTGTCCCAGGTCCCTCCCCCGACACTCCACCTCTAACACCTATCCCAGGACCCTCGCCTGACACTCCACCTCTAACACCTGTCCCAGGTCCCTCCACCGACACTCCACCTCTAACACATATCCATGGTCCCTCGCCTGACAAACCACCTCTAACACCTGTCCCAGAAACCTCCCCGGACTCCACCTCTAACCCCTGCGGCAGATCCCTCCCCCAGCAATCCTCCTCTAACAGCTGTCCCAGGACCCTCCATGACACTCCTCCTCTAACACCTGTCCCAGGACACTCCCCCGACACTCATCCTCTAACACCTGTCCCAGAACTCTCCCCCGACACTCCTCCTCTAACACCTGTCCTAGTTCCCTCCCCCGACACCCCTCCTCTAACACCTGTCCCAGATCCCTCCACCGACACTCCACCTATAACACCTGTCCCAGGACCCTCACCTGACATTCCACCTCTAACACCTGTCCCAGAAACCTCCCCCGACTACAGCTCTAACCCTTGTGGCAGGTCCCTCCCCCGATACTCCTTCTCCAAGACCTCTCCCACGTGCCTCCCCGACACTACTACTCTAACACCAGTCCCAGGACCCTCACTGACACTCTTCCTCTAACACCTGTCACAGGACACTCCCCAGACACTCCTCTTCTAACACCTGTCCCAGGTCCCTCCCAAGACTCTCCTCCTGTAACACCTGTCCCAGGTCGCTTCCCCGACACTCCTCCTCTAACACATGTCCCAGGACCCTCCCCCGACACTCCTCCTCTAACACCTGTCCGACACTCCTCCTCTAACACCTGTCCCAGGACCCTGTCCTGACACTCCACCTCTAACACCTGTCCCAGGTCCTTCCCCCGGCACACTTCCTCTCACACCGGTCTCAAGTTCCTCCACCGACACTCCAGCTCTGACACCTGTCCCAGGTACCTCCAACGACACTCCACCTCTACCACATGTCCCAGAACCCTCCCCCGACACTCCTCCTCTAACACTCGTCACAGGACCCTCGCTGACACTTCTCCTCTAACACCTGTCCCAAGACCCTCCCCCGATACTCCACCTCTAACACCTGTCCCAGGTCCCTCCCCCGACACTCCTCCTCGAACACCTGTCCCAGTTCCCTCCCCCGACACCCCTCCTCTAACACCTGTCCCAGATCCCTCCCCCGACACTCCACCTCTAACACCTTTCCTAGGTCCCTCCCCTGACACTCCACCTATAACACATGTCCCAGGACCCTCCCCCGACAATCCTCCACTAACACCTGTCCCAGGTCACTCCCCCGACACTCTCCCCATTAACACCTGTCCCAGGACCCTCCCCCGACACTCCACCACTAACACCTGTCCTAGGACCCTCTCCCGACACTCCACCTCTAACACCAGTCCCAGAACCCTCCCACAACACTCCACCTCTAACACCTGTCCCAGAACCCTCCCAAGACACTCCACCTGTAACACATATCCCAGGTCCCTCCCCGACACTCCTCCTCTAACACGTGTCCCAGGTGCCTCCCCCGACACTCCTCCTCTAATACCTGTCCCAGGACCCTCCCCATACATTCCTACTCTAACACCTGTGGCAGATCCCTCCCCCGACACTCCACCTCTAACATCTGTCGCAGAACCCACCCCCGGCACTCCACCCTCTAACAAATGTCCCAGGTCGCTGCCCCGACACTCCACCTCTAACATCTATCCCAGGACCCTCGCCTGACACTCCACCTCTAACACCTGTCCCAGGTCCCTCCCCATACACTCCTACTCTAACACCTGTCCCAGGACTTTCCCCTGAGACTCCACCTCTAACATCTCTTGCAGAACCCTCCACCGACACTCCACCCTCTGACACCTGTCCCAGTTCCCTCCTCCGACACTTCAACTCTAACACCTGTCCCAGGTCCCTCCACCGACACTCCACCTCTAACACCTATCCTAGGTCCCTCGCCTGACAGACCACCTCTAACACCTGTCCCAGAAACCTCCCCGGACTCCACCTCTAACCCCTGTGGCAGATCCCTCTCCCAGCAATCCTCCTCTAACTGCTGTCCCAGGACCCTCCCCCGACAGTCATCCTCTAACACCTGTCCCAGGTCCCTCCCCCGACACTCTTCCTCTAACACCTGTCCCAGGTCCCTCCCCCGACGCTCCTCCTCTAACACCTGTCCCAGGACCCTCCCCCGAAACTGCTTCTATAACACCTGACCGAGAACCCTCCCCGACACTCCTCCTCTAACACCTGTCCCAGTTCCCTCCCCCGACACCCCTCCTCTAACACCTGTCCCAGATCCCTCCACTGACACTCCACCTCTAACACCTGTGCTAGGTCCCTCCCCCGACACTCCACCTATAACACATGTCCCAGGACCCTCCCCCGACATTCCTCCACTAACACCTGTCCAAGGTCACTCCCCCCACACTCTCCCAACTAAAACCTGTCCCAAGACCCTCCCCCGACACTCCACTTCTAACACATGTCCCAGGCCCTTCCCCCGACACTCATCCTCTAACACCTGTCCCAGGACCCTTCCCCGACACTCCTCCTCTAACACCTGTCCTAGGACCCTCTCCCGACACTCCACCTCTACCACCTGTCCCAGGTCCCTCGCCTGACATTCCACCTCTAACACCTGTCCCAGAAACCTCCCCTGACTACAGCTCTAACCGTTGTGGAAGGTCCCTCCCCCGATACTCCTTATCTAAGACCTCTCCCACGTGCCTCCCCGACACTACTACTCTAACACCAGTCCCAGGACCCTCCCTGACACTCCTCCTCTAACACCTGTCACAGGACACTCCCCAGACACTCCTCTTCTAACACCTGTCCCAGGTCGCTTCCCCGACACTCCTCCTCTAACACATGTCCCAGGACCCTCCCCCGACACTCCTCCTCTAACACCTGTCCCAGGTACCTCCAACGACACTCCATCTCTAACACATGTCCCAGAACCCTCCCCCGACACTCCTCCTCTAACACCCGTCCCAGGACCCTCGCTGACACTTCTCCTCTAACACCTGTCCCAGATCCCTCCACTGACACTCCACCTCTAACACCTGTGCTAGGTCCCTCCCCCGACACTCCACCTATAACACATGTCCCAGGACCCTCCCCCGACATTCCTCCACTAACACCTGTCCAAGGTCACTCCCCCCACACTCTCCCAACTAAAACCTGTCCCAAGACCCTCCCCCGACACTCCACTTCTAACACATGTCCCAGGCCCTTCCCCCGACACTCATCCTCTAACACCTGTCCCAGGACCCTTCCCCGACACTCCTCCTCTAACACCTGTCCTAGGACCCTCTCCCGACACTCCACCTCTACCACCTGTCCCAGGTCCCTCGCCTGACATTCCACCTCTAACACCTGTCCCAGAAACCTCCCCTGACTACAGCTCTAACCGTTGTGGAAGGTCCCTCCCCCGATACTCCTTATCTAAGACCTCTCCCACGTGCCTCCCCGACACTACTACTCTAACACCAGTCCCAGGACCCTCCCTGACACTCCTCCTCTAACACCTGTCACAGGACACTCCCCAGACACTCCTCTTCTAACACCTGTCCCAGGTCGCTTCCCCGACACTCCTCCTCTAACACATGTCCCAGGACCCTCCCCCGACACTCCTCCTCTAACACCTGTCCCAGGTACCTCCAACGACACTCCATCTCTAACACATGTCCCAGAACCCTCCCCCGACACTCCTCCTCTAACACCCGTCCCAGGACCCTCGCTGACACTTCTCCTCTAACACCTGTCCCAAGACCCTCCCCCGATACTCCACCTCTAACGCCTGTCCCAGGACAGTCCCCCGACACTGATCCTCTAACAACTGTCCCAGAACCCTCCCCCGACAATCTTTCTCTAACACCTGTCCCAGGTCACTCCCCCCACACTCCCACAACTAACACATGTCCCAGGACCCTCCCCCTACACTCCACCTATAACACCTGTCCCAGGTCCATCCCCCGACAATCCTCCTCTAACACCTGTGGCAGATCCCTCCCCCGACACTCCAGTTCTAACACCTGTCCCATGTCCCTCCCCCGACACTCCACCTCTATCATTAGTCCCAGGACGCTCCACCGACACACCACCTCTAACACCAGTCCCAGAACCCTCCCACAACACTCCACCTCTAACACCTGTCCCAGAACCCTCCCAAGACATTCCACCTGTAACACCTGTCCCAGGTCCCTCCCCGACACTCCTCCTCTAACACGTGTCCCAGGTGCCTCCCACGACACTCCTGCTCTAATACCTGTCCCAGGACCCTCCCCATACACTCCTACTCTAACACCTGTCCCAGAATCGTCCCCCGACACTCCACCTCTAACATCTGTCGCAGAACCCACCCCCGACACGCCACCCTCTAACAAATGTCCCAGGTCGCTGCCCCGACACTCCACCTCTAACATCTATCCCACGACCCTCGCCTGACACTCCACCTCTAACACCTGTCCCAGGTCCCTCCCCATACACTCCTACTCTAACACCTGACCCTGGTCTTTCCCCTGAGACTCCACCTCCAACATCTGTTGCAGAACCCTCCACCGACACTCCACCCTCTGACACCTGTCCCAGGTCCCTCCCCCGACACTCCACCTCTAACACCTATCCCAGGACCCTCGCCTGACACTCTACCTCTAACACCTGTCCCAGGACCCTCCCCCGAAACTGCTATTCTAACACCTGACCCAGAACTCTCCCCCGACACCCCTCCTCTAACACCTGTCGCAGATCCCTCCACCGACACTCCACCTATAACACATGTCCCAGGACCCTCCCCCGACACTCCTCCACTAACACCTGTCCAAGGTCACTCCCCCCACACTCTCCCCAGTAACACCTGTTCCAGGACCCTCCCCCGACACTCCACCTCTAACACATGTCCCAGGCCCTTCCCCCGACACTCATCCTCTAACACCTGTCCCAGGACACTTCCCCGACACTCCTCCTCTAACACCTGTCCTAGGACCCTCTCCCGACACTCCACCTCTACCACCTGTCCCAGGTCCTTCCCCGACACTCCACCTCTAACACCTGTCCCAGGACCCTCACCTGACATTCCACCTCTAACACCTGTCCCAGAAACCTCCCCCGACTACAGCTCTAACCCTTGTGGCAGGTCCCTCCCCCGATACTCCTTCTCTAAGACCTCTCCCACGTGCCTCCCCGACACTACTACGCTAACACCAGTCCCAGGACCCTCACTGACAGTCCTCCTCTAACACCTGTCACAGGACACTCCCCAGATACTCCACCTCTAACACCTGTCCCAGGTCCCTCCCCGACACTCCTCCTCTAACACCTGTCCCAGTTCCCTCCCCCGACACCCCTCGTCTAACACCTGTCCCAGGACCCTGTCCCGACGCTCCTCCTCTAACACCTGTCCCAGGACCCTCGCCTGACACTCCACCTCTAACACCTGTCCCAGAAACCTCCCCCGACTCCAGCTCTAACCCTTGTGGCAGGTCCCTCCCCCGATACTCCTTCTCTAAGACCTGTCCCAGGTGCCTCCCCGACACTCCTCCTCTAACACATGTCCCAGGACCCTCCCCCGACACTCCTCCTCTAACACCTGTCCGACACTCCTCCTCTAACACCTGTTCCAGGACCCTGTCCTGACACTCCACCTCTAACAACTGTCCCAGGTCCTTCCCCCGGCACACTTCCTCTCACACCGGTCTCAAGTTCCTCCACCGACACTCCAACTCTGACACCTGTCCCAGGTCCCTCCCCTGACACTCCTCCTCTAACACCTGTCCCAGTTCCCTCCCCCGACACTCCTCCTCTAACACCTGTCCCAGGACCCTCTCTCCACACCACACCTCTACCACCTGTTCCAAGTCCCTTCCCCGACACCTCCTCTACGAACTGTCCCAGATACCTCATCTGACACTCCTCCTCTAACACCTGTCCCTGGCCCCTCCCCCAACGCTCCTCCTCTAACACATGTCCCAGGTCCGTCCCCTGACACTCCGCCTCTAACACCTGTCCCAAGTCCCTCCCCCGACACTCCACCTCTGACACCTGTCCCAGGACCTTCCCTCAACACCCCTCCTCTAACACCTGTCCCAGGTCCCTCCCCCGACACTCCTCCTCTAACACCTGTCCCAGGACCCTCTCTCCACACCACACCTCTAACACTTGTCCCAGGTCTTTCCCCTGACACTCTTCCTCTCACACCTGTCTCAGTTCCCTCCCCCGACACTCCACCTCTAACACATGTCCCAGGAACCTACCCCGACGCTCCACCCTCTCACACCTGTCCCAGGTCCCTCCCCCGACACTCCACCTCTAGCACCTGTCCCAGGTCCCTCGCCCGACACCCTTCCTCTAATACCTGTCCCAGGACCCTCCGCCGACACTCCGCCTCAAACACCTGTCTCAGGACCCTCCCCCGACTCTCCACCTCTGACAACTGTCCCAGGTCCCTCCCCGACACTCCACCTCTACCACCTGTTCCAGGACCCTCCTCCGATACCTCCTCTAATAACTGTCCCAGGACCCTCCCCCGACACTCCACCTCTACGAACTGTCCCAGGTCCCTCCCGCGACACTCCACCGCTAACACATGTCCCAGATCCCTCACCTGACAGTCTTCCTCTAACACCTGTCCCTGGCCCCTCCCCCAACGCTCCTCCTCTAACACCTGTCGCAGGTCCGTCCCCTGACACTCCGCTTCTAACAACTGTCCCAGAACGCTCCCCCAAACTACACCCCTAACATCTGTCCCAGAACCCTCCTCCGACACTCCACCTCTAACAACTGTCGCAGGACCATCCCCCGACACTCCACCTATAACACCTGTCCCAGGACCCTCCCCGACACTCCTCCTCTAACACCAGTCCTATCCCTCCCCCGACACTCCTCCACTAACACCTGTCCCAGATCCCTCCCCCGACACTCCTCCTCTAACACCTGCCACTGGTCGCTCCTCCGACAGTCCTCCTCTAACACCTGTCCCAGGACCCTCTCGCGACACTCCACCTCTAACACGTGTCCCAGGTCTTTCCCCCTACACCAGTCCTCTCACACCTTTCTCAGGTCCCTCCCCCGACACTCCACCTCTACCACCTGTCCCAGGAACCTCCCCTGGCACTACTCCTCTAACACCTGTCCCAGATCCCTCCCCCGATACTCCTCCTCTAACACCTGTCCCAGATCCCTCCCCCGACACTACTCCTCTAACATCTGCCTCAGGTCCCACCTCCGCCGCTCCTCCTCCAACACCGGTCCCAGGTCCGTCCCCCGACACTTTCCCTTTCACACCTGTCCCCGTTCCCTCCCCCGACTCTCCACCTCTGACACCTGTCCCAGGTCCCTCCCCCGACACTCCACCTCTACCACCTGTTCCAAGTCCCTCCCCCGACACCTCCTCTACGAACTGTCCCAGATCCCTCATCTGACACTCCTCCTCTAACATCTGTCCCTGGCCCCTCCCCCAACGCTCCTCCTCTAACACATGTCCCAGGTCCGTCCCCTGACACTCCGCCTCTAACACCTGTCCCAAGTCCCTCCCCCGACACTCCACCTCTGACACCTGTCCCAGGACCCTCCCTCAACACCCCTCCTCTAACACCTGTCCCAGGTCCCTCCCCCGACACTCCACCTCTGACACCTGTCCCAGGACCCTCCCTCAACACCCCTCCTCTAACACCTGTCCCAGTTCCCTCCCCCGACACTCCACCTCCAACACATGTCCCAGGAACCTACCCCGACGCTCCACCCTCTCACACCTGTCCCAGGTCCCTCCCCCGACACTCCACTTCTAGCACCTGTCCCAGGTCCCTCCCCCGACACCCTTCCTCTAATACCTGTCCCAGGACCCTCCCCCGACACTCCGCCTCTAACACCTGTCTCAGGACCCTCCCCCGACTCTCCACCTCTGACAACTGTCCCAGGTCCCTCCCCCGACACTCCACCTCTCCCACCTGTTCCAGGTCCCTCTGCCGATACCTCCTCTAATACCTGTCCCAGGACCCTCCCCCGACACTCCACCTCTACGAACTGTCCCAGGTCCCCCCCGCGACACTCCACCGCGAACACATGTCCCAGATCCCTCACCTGACACTCTTCCTCTAACACCTGTCCCTGGCCCCTCCCCCAACGCTCCTCCTCTAACACCTGTCCGAGGTCCGTCCCTGAAACTCCTCCCCTACCACCTAACCCACGACTCTCCCCCGACTCTCCTCCTCTAACACTGTCACAGGTCCCTCCTCCAACACTCCTCCTCTAACACTTGTCCCAGGTCCCTCCCCCGACACTCCTCCTCTAACACCTGTCCCAGGACCCTCTCTCCACACCACACCTCTAACACTTGTCCCAGGTCTTTCCCCTGACACTCTTCCTCTCACACCTGTCTCAGTTCCCTCCCCCGACACTCCACCTCTAACACATGTCCCAGGAACCTACCCCGACGCTCCACCCTCTCACACCTGTCCCAGGTCCCTCCCCCGACACTCCACCTCTAGCACCTGTCCCAGGTCCCTCCCCCGACACCCTTCCTCTAATACCTGTCCCAGGACCCTCCCCCGACACTCCGCCTCTAACACCTGTCTCAGGACCCTCCCCCGACTCTCCACCTCTGACAACTGTCCCAGGTCCCTCCCCCGACACTCCACCTCTACCACCTGTTCCAGGTCCCTCCGCCGATACCTCCTCTAATACCTGTCCCAGGACCCTCCCCCGACACTCCACCTCTACGAACTGTCCCAGGTCCCCCCCGCGACACTCCACCGCGAACACATGTCCCAGATCCCTCACCTGACACTCTTCCTCTAACACCTGTCCTTGGCCCCTCCCCCAACGCTCCTCCTCTAACACCTGTCGCAGGTCCGTCCCCTGACACTCCGCTTCTAACACCTGTCCCAGAACTCTCCCCTGACACTCCACCTCTAACACCTGTCCCAGAAACCTCCCCCGACTCCAGCTCTAATACCTGTCCCATGACCCTCGCCCGACACTCCACCTCTAACACCTGTCCCAGTTCCGTCCCTGACAATCCTCCCCTACCACCTAACCCACGACCCTCCCCCGACTCTCCTCCTCTAACACTGTCACAGGTACCTCCTCCAACACCCCTCCTCTAACACCTGTCCCAGGTCCCTCCCCCGACACTCCTCCTCTAACACCTGTCCCAGGACCCTCTCTCAACACCACACCTCTAACACTTGTCCCAGGTCTTTCCCCTGACACTCTTCCTCTCACACCTGTCTCAGTTCCCTCCCCCGACACTCCACCTCTAACACCTGTCCCAGGAACCTACCCCGACACTCCACCTCTAACATCTGTCGCAGAACCCACCCCCGACACTCCACCCTCTAACAAATGTCCCAGGTCGCTGCCCCAACACTCCACCTCTAACATCTATCCCAGGACCCTCGCCTGACACTCCACCTCTAACACCTGTCCCAGGTCCCTCCCCATACACTCCTACTCTAACACCTGACCCAGGTCTTTCCCCTGAGACTCCACCTCCAACATCTGTTGCAGAACCCTCCACCGACACTCCACCCTCTGACACCTGTCCCAGGTCCCTCCCCCGACACTCCACCTCTAACACCTATCCCAGGACCCTCGCCTGACACTCCACCTCTAACACCTGTCCCAGGTCCCTCCACCGACACTCCACCTCTAACACCTATCCATGGTCCCTCGCCTGACAAACCACCTCTAACACCTGTCCCAGAAACCTCCCCGGACTCCACCTCTAACCTCTGTGGCAGTTCCCTCCCCCAGCAATCCTCCTCTAACAGCTGTCCCAGGACACTCCCCCGACACTCATCCTCTAACACCTGTCCCAGGGCACTCCCCCGACACTCTTCCTCTAACACCTGTCCCAGGTCCCTCCCCCGACGCTCCTCCTCTGACACCTGTCCCAGGACCCTCCCCCGAAACTGCTATTCTAACACCTGACCCAGAACTCTCCCCCGACACTCCTCCTCTAACACCTGTCCCAGATCCCTCCCCCGACACCCCTCCTCTAACACCTGTCCCAGATCCCTCCACCGACACTCCACCTATAACACCTGTCCCAGGACCCTCACCTGACATTCCACCTCTAACACCTGTCCCAGAAACCTCCCCCGACTACAGCTCTAACCCTTGTGGCAGGTCCCTCCCCCGATACTCCTTCTCCAAGACCTCTCTCACGTGCCTCCCCGACACTACTACTCTAACACCAGTCCCAGGACGCTCACTGACACTCCTCCTCTAACACCTGTCACAGGACACTCCCCAGACACTCCTCTTCTAACACCTGTCCCAGGTCCCTCCCAAGACTCTCCTCCTGTAACACCTGTCCCAGGTCGCTTCCCCGACACTCCTCCTCTAACACATGTCCCAGGACCCTCCCCCGACACTCCTCCTCTAACACCTGTCCGACACTCCTCCTCTAACACCTGTCCCAGGACCCTGTCCTGACACTCCACCTCTAACACCTGTCCCAGGTCCTTCCCCCGGCACACTTCCTCTCACACCGGTCTCAAGTTCCTCCACCGACACTCCAACTCTGACACCTGTCCCAGGTACCTCCAACGACACTCCACCTCTACCACATGTCCCAGAACCCTCCCCCGACACTCCTCCTCTAACACCCGTCACAGGACCCTCGCTGACACTTCTCCACTAACACCTGTCCCAAGACCCTCCCCCGATACTGCACCTCTAACACCTGTCCTAGGACCCTCTCCCGACACTCCACCTTTAACACCAGTCCCAGAACCCTCCCACAACACTCCACCTCTAACACCTGTCCCAGAACCCTCCCAAGACACTCCACCTGTAACACATATCCCAGGTCCCTCCCCGACACTCCTCCTCTAACACGTGTCCCAGGTGCCTCCCCCGACACTCCTCCTCTAATACCTGTCCCAGGACCCTCCCCATACATTCCTACTCTAACACCTGTGGCAGATCCCTCCCCCGACACTCCACCTCTAACATCTGTCGCAGAACCCACCCCCGACACTCCACCCTCTAACAAATGTCCCAGGTCGCTGCCCCGACACTCCACCTCTAACATCTATCCCAGGACCCTCGCCTGACACTCCACCTCTAACACCTGTCCCAGGTCCCTCCCCATACACTCCACCCTCTGACACCTGTCCCAGTTCCCTCCCCCGACACTTCAACTCTAACACCTGTCCCAGGTCCCTCCACCGACACTCCACCTCTAACACCTATCCTAGGTCCCTCGCCTGACAGACCACCTCTAACACCCGTCCCAGAAACCTCCCCGGACTCCACCTCTAACCCCTGTGGCAGATCCCTCCCCCAGCAATCCTCCTCTAACACCTGTCCCAGGACCCTCCCTGGCACTCCTCCTCTAACACCTGTCCCAGGACCCTCCCCCGACAGTCATCCTCTAACACCTGTCCCAGGTCCCTCCCCCGACACTCTTCCTCTAACACCTGTCCCAGGTCCCTCCCCCGACGCTCCTCCTCTAACACCTGTCCCAGGACCCTCCCCCGAAACTGCTTCTATAACACCTGACCGAGAACCCTCCCCCGACACTCCTCCTCTAACACCTGTCCCAGTTCCCTCCCCCGACACCCCTCCTCTAACACCTGTCCCAGATCCCTCCACTGACACTCCACCTCCAACACCTGTGCTAGGTCCCTCCCCCGACACTCCACCTATAACACATGTCCCAGGACCCTCCCCCGACCTTCCTCCACTAACACATGTCCAAGGTCACTCCCCCCACACTCTCCCAACTAAAACCTGTCCCAGGACCCTCCCCCGACACTCCACTTCTAACACATGTCCCAGGCCCTTCCCCCGACACTCATCCTCTAACACCTGTCCCAGGACCCTTCCCCGACACTCCTCCTCTAACACCTGTCCAAGGACCCTCTCCCGACACTCCACCTCTACCACCTGTCCCAGGTCCTTCCCCGACACTCCACCTCTAACACCTGTCCCAGGACCCTCCCCCGACACTCCTCCTCTAACACCTGTCCCAGAACCCTCCCCCGACACTCCTCCTCTAACACCTGTCCCAGGACCCTGTCCCGACACTCCACCTCTAACACCTGTCCCAGGTCCTTCCCCCGGCACACTTCCTCTCACACCTGTCTCAAGTTCCTCCACCGACACTCCACCTCTGACACCTGTCCCAGTTACCTACAACGACACTCCATCTCTACCACATGTCCCAGAACCCTCCCCCGACACTCCACCTCTAACACCTGTCCCAGGTCCCTCCCCGACACTCCTCCTCTAACACCTGTCCCAGTTCCCTCCCCCGACACCCCTCGTCTAACACCTGTCCCAGGACCCTGTCCCGACGCTCCTCCTCTAACACCTGTCCCAGGACCCTCGCCTGACACTCCACCTCTAACACCTGTCCCAGAAACCTCCCCCGACTCCAGCTCTAACCCTTGTGGCAGGTCCCTCCCCCGATACTCCTTCTCTAAGACCTGTCCCAGGTGCCTCCCCGACACTCCTGCTCTAATACCTGTCCCATGACCCTCGCCCGACACTCCACCTCTAACACCTGTCCCAGATGCCTCAGCTGACACTCCTCCTCTAACACCTGTCCCAGGACCCTCCCCCAACATTCCTCCTCTAATACCTGTCCCAGGTCCCTCCCCCGACACTCCCCCTCTAACACCTGTCCCAGGACAGTCCCCCGACACTGATCCTCTAACAACTGTCCCAGTATCCTCCCCCGACTCTCCTCCTCTAACACCTATCCCAGGATCCTCCCCCAACACTCTTCCTCTAACACCTGTCCCAGGTCCGTCCCTGACACTCCTCCCCTAACACCTAACCACGACCCTCCCCCGACTCTCCTCCTCTAACACTGTCACAGGTCCCTCCTCCAACACCCCTCCTCTAACACCTGTCCCAGGTCCCTCCCCCGACACTCCTCCTCTAACACCTGTCCCAGGACCCTCTCTCCACACCACACCTCTAACACTTGTCCCAGGTCTTTCCCCTGACACTCTTCCTCTCACACCTGTCTCAGTTCCCTCCCCCGACACTCCACCTCTAACACATGTCCCAGGAACCTACCCCGACGCTCCACCCTCTCACACCTGTCCCAGGTCCCTCCCCCGACACCCTTCCTCTAATACCTGTCCCAGGACCCTCCCCCGACACTCCGCCTCTAACACCTGTCTCAGGACCCTCCCCCGACTCTCCACCTCTGACAACTGTCCCAGGTCCCTCCCCCGACACTCCACCTCTACCACCTGTTCCAGGTCCCTCCGCCGATACCTCCTCTAATACCTGTCCCAGGACCCTCCCCCGACACTCCACCTCTACGAACTGTCCCAGGTCCCCCCCGCGACACTCCACCGCGAACACATGTCCCAGATCCCTCACCTGACACTCTTCCTCTAACACCTGTCCTTGGCCCCTCCCCCAACGCTCCTCCTCTAACACCTGTCGCAGGTCCGTCCCCTGACACTCCGCTTCTAACACCTGTCCCAGAACGCTCCCCTGACACTCCACCTCTAACACCTGTCCCAGAAACCTCCCCCGACTCCAGCTCTAACCCTTGTGGCAGGTCCCTCCCCCGATACTCCTTCTCTAAGACCTGTCCCAGGTGCCTCCCTGACATTCCTGCTCTAATACCTGTCCCATGACCCTCGCCCGACACTCCACCTCTAACACCTGTCCCAGGTCCGTCCCTGACAATCCTCCCCTACCACCTAACCCACGACCCTCCCCCGACTCTCCTCCTCTAACACTGTCACAGGTACCTCCTCCAACACCCCTCCTCTAACACCTGTACCAGGTCCCTCCCCCGACACTCCTCCTCTAACACCTGTCCCAGGACCCTCTCTCAACACCACACCTCTAACACATGTCCCAGGTCTTTCCCCTGACACTCTTCCTCTCACACCTGTCTCAGTTCCCTCCCCCGACACTCCACCTCTAACACCTGTCCCAGGAACCTACCCCGACACTCCACCTCTAACATCTGTCGCAGAACCCACCCCCGACACTCCACCCTCTAACAAATGTCCCAGGTCGCTGCCCCAACACTCCACCTCTAACATCTATCCAGGTGCCTCCCCCGACACCCTTCCTCTAATACCTGTCCCAGGACCCTTTCCCGACACTCCGCCTCTAACACCTGTCCCAGGACCCTCCCCCGAAATTCCTCCTCTAACTGCTGTCCCAGGTCCCTCACCCGACACTCCTCCTCTAACACCTGTCCCAGGTCCATCCCTGACACTCCTCCCCTAACACCTGTCCCAGATCCCTCACCTGACACTCCTCCTCTAACACCTGTCCCTGGCCCCTCCCCCAACGCTCCTCCTCTAACCCCTGTCACAGGTCCGTTCCCTGACACTCCGCCTCTAACACTTGTCCCATGTCCCTCCCCCAACACTCCACCTCTGACCCCTGTCCTAGGACCCTCCCCCGACACTCCACCTCTAACACCTGACCCTGGACCCTCCCCCGTCACTCCACCTCTGACACCTGTCCCACAACGCTCCCCTGAACTCCACCTCTAACACCTGTCCAAGAACGCTCCCCCGACACTCCACCTCTAACAGCTATCACAGAAACCTCCCCCGACACTCCACCTCTAACACCTGTCCCAGGACCCTCCCCCGACACTGCACCTCTAACACCTGTCCCAGAACTCTCCCCCGACACTCCACCTCTAACAACTTTCGCAGGACCCTCCCCCGACACTCCTCCTCTAACACCTGTCCCAGGACCCTCCCCCGACTCTCCTCCTCTAACACCTATCCCAGGATCCTCCCTCGACACTCCTCCTCTAACACCTGTCCCAGGTCCGTCCCTGACACTCCTCACCTAACACCTGTCCCAGGACCCTCCCCCGACTCTCCTCCTCTGTCCCTGTCCCTGGCCCCTCCCCCGACACTCCTCCTCTAACACCTGTCCCAGGACCCTCCCCAGAAACTCCTCCTCTAACTGCTGTCCCAGGTCCCACACCCGACACTCCTCCTCTAACACCTGTCCCAGGTCCATCCCTGACACTCCTCCTCTAACACCTGTCCCAGTATCCTCCCCCGACTCTCCTCCTCTAACACCTATCCCAGGATCCTCCCCCAACACTCTTCCTCTAACACCTGTCCCAGGTCCGTCCCTGACACTCCTCCCCTAACACCTAACCACGACCCTCCCCCGACTCTCCTCCTCTAACACTGTCACAGGTCCCTCCTCCAACACCCCTCCTCTAACACCTGTCCCAGGTCCCTCCCCCGACACTCCTCCTCTAACACCTGTCCCAGGACCCTCTCTCCACACCACACCTCTAACACTTGTCCCAGGTCTTTCCCCTGACACTCTTCCTCTCACACCTGTCTCAGTTCCCTCCCCCGACACTCCACCTCTAACACATGTCCCAGGAACCTACCCCGACGCTCCACCCTCTCACACCTGTCCCAGGTCCCTCCCCCGACACTCCACCTCAACACCTGTCCCAGGTCCCTCCCCCGACACCCTTCCTCTAATACCTGTCCCAGGACCCTCCCCCGACACTCCGCCTCTAACACCTGTCTCAGTACCCTCCCCCGACTCTCCACCTCTAACAACTGCCCCAGGCCCCTCCCCCGACAGCCCACCTCTACCACCTGTTCCAGGTCCCTCCCCCGATACCTCCTCTAATACCTGTCCCAGGACCCTCCCCCGACACTCCACCTCTACGAACTGTCCCAGGTCCCTCACCCGACACTCCACCGCTAACACATGTCCCAGATCCCTCACCTGACACTCTTCCTCTAACACCTGTCCCTGGCCCCTCCCCCGACACTACACCTCTAACAACTTTCGCAGGAACCTCCCCCGACTCTCCTCCTCTAACACCTGTCCCAGGACCCTCCCCCAACTCTCCTCCTCTAACACATGTCCCAGAACCCTCCCCCGACACTCCTCCCCGAACACCTCTCCCAGATCCCTCACCTGACACTCCACCTCTAACACCTGTCCCAGGTCCCTCCAGCGACACCCTTCCTCTAATACCTGTCCCAGGACCCTTCCCCGACACTCCGCCTCTAACACCTGTCTCAGGACCCTCCCCCGACACTCCACATATAACACCTGTCCCAGGACCCTCCCCGACACTCCTCCTCTAACACCTGTCCCAGGACGCTCCCCCGGCACTCCTCCTCTAACACCTGTCCCAGGTCCCTCCCCCGACACTTCTCCTATAACACCTGTCCCATTTCCCTACCCCGACAAACCTCCTCTAACACCTGTCCCAGGACCCTCCCCCAACTCTCCTCCTCTAACACATGTCCCAGAACCCTCCCCCGACACTCCTCCTCTAACACCTGTCCCAGGACCCTCCCCCGACACTCCACCTCTAACAACTTTCGCAGGAACCTCCCCCGACTCTCCTCCTCTAACACCTGTCCCAGGACCCTCTCTCCACACCACACCTCTAACACTTGTCCCAGGTCTTTCCCCTCACACTCTTCCTCTCACACCTGTCTCAGTTCCCTCCCCCGACACTCCACCTCTAACACATGTCCCAGGAACCTACCCCGACGCTCCACCCTCTCACACCTGTCCCAGGTCCCTCCCCCGACACTCCACCTCAACACCTGTCCCAGGTCCCTCCCCCGACACCCTTCCTCTAATACCTGTCCCAGGACCCTCCCCCGACACTCCGCCTCTAACACCTGTCTCAGTACCCTCCCCCGACTCTCCACCTCTAACAACTGCCCCAGGCCCCTCCCCCGACAGCCCACCTCTACCACCTGTTCCAGGTCCCTCCCCCGATACCTCCTCTAATACCTGTCCCAGGACCCACCCCCGACACTCCACCTCTACGAACTGTCCCAGGTCCCTCACCCGACACTCCACCGCTAACACATGTCCCAGATCCCTCACCTGACACTCTTCCTCTAACACCTGTCCCTGGCCCCTCCCCCAACGCCCCTCCTCTAACACCTGTCGCAGGTCCGTCCCCTGACACTCCGCTTCTAACACCTGTCTCAGTTCCCTCCCCCGAACTCCACCTCTAACACCTGTCCCAGGAACCTACCCCGACGCTCCACCCTCTTACAATTGTCCCAGGTCCCTCCCCCGACACTCCACCTCTAGCACCTGTCCCAGGTCCCTCCACCGACACCCTTCCTCTAATACCTGTCCCAGGACCCTTCCCCGACACTCCGCCTCTAACACCTGTCTCAGGACCCTCCCCCGACACTCCACATATAACACCTGTCCCAGGACCCTCCCCGACACTCCTCCTCTAACACCTGTCCCAGGACGCTCCCCCGGCACTCCTCCTCTAACACCTGTCCCAGGTCCCTCCCCCGACACTTCTCCTATAACACCTGTCCCATTTCCCTACCCCGACAAACCTCCTCTAACACCTGTCCCAGGACCCTCCCCCAACTCTCCTCCTCTAACACATGTCCCAGAACCCTCCCCCGACACTCCTCCTCTAACACCTGTCCCAGGACCCTCCCCCGACACTCCACCTCTAACAACTTTCGCAGGAACCTCCCCCGACTCTCCTCCTCCAACACCTGTCCCAGGACCCTCCCCCAACTCTCCTCCTCTAACACATGTCCCAGAACCCTCCCCCGACACTCCTCCCCTAACACCTCTCCCAGATCCCTCACCTGACACTCCACCTCTAACACCTGTCCCAGGTCCCTCCACCGACACCCTTCCTCTAATACCTGTCCCAGGACCCTTCCCCGACACTCCGCCTCTAACACCTGTCTCAGGACCCTCCCCCGACACTCCACATATAACACCTGTCCCAGGACCCTCCCCGACACTCCTCCTCTAACACCTGTCCCAGGACGCTCCCCCGGCACTCCTCCTCTAACACCTGTCCCAGGTCCCTCCCCCGACACTTCTCCTATAACACCTGTCCCATTTCCCTACCCCGACAAACCTCCTCTAACACCTGTCCCAGGACCCTCCCCCAACTCTCCTCCTCTAACACATGTCCCAGAACCCTCCCCCGACACTCCTCCTCTAACACCTGTCCCAGGACCCTCCCCCGACACTCCACCTCTAACAACTTTCGCAGGAACCTCCCCCGACTCTCCTCCTCTAACACCTGTCCCAGGACCCTCCCCCAACTCTCCTCCTCCAACACATGTCCCAGAACCCTCCCCCGACACTCCTCCCCTAACACCTCTCCCAGATCCCTCACCTGACACTCCACCTCTAACACCTGTCCGAGGACCCTCCCCCGACACTGCAGCTCTAACACCTGTCCCAGATCTCTACCCCGACACTCCACCTCTAACAACTTTCGCAGGAACCTCCCCCGACTCTCCTCTTCTAACACCTGTCCCAGGTCCCTCCCCGACACTCCTCCTCTAACACCTGTCCCAGGACCCTCCCCCGACACTACTCCTCTAACACCTGTCCCAGATCCCAACCCGAATGCTCCTCCTCTAACACCTGTCCCAGGTCCCTCCCCTGACACTCCTCCCCTAACACCTGTCCCAGGACCCTCTCCCGACAGTCCTCCTCTAACACTTGTCCCAGATCCCTGCCCCGATACTGCACCTCTGACACCTGTCCCAGGACTCTCCCCAGATACTCCTCCTATAACACCTGTCCCAGATAACTCCCACGACACTCCTCCTCTAACACCTGCCCCAGGTCCCACCTCCGACGCTCCTCCTCCAACACCTGTCCCAGGTCCATCCCCCGACACTTTCCCTTTCACACCTGTCCCCGTTCCCTCCCCCGACTCTCCACCTCTGACAACTGTCCCAGGTCCCTCCCCCGACACTCCACCTCTACCACCTGTTTCAGGTCCCTCCCCCGATACCTCCTCTAACACCTGTCCCAGGACCCTCCCTCGACACTCCACCTCTACGAACTGTCCCAGTTCCCTCCCCCGACACTCCACCGCCAACACATGTCCCAGATCCCTCACCTGACACTCTTCCTCTAACACCTGTCCCTGGCCCCTCCCCCAACGCTCCTCCTCTAACACCTGTCGCAGGTCCGTCCCCTGACACTCCGCTTCTAACACCTGTCCCAGAACGCTCCCCCAAACTCCACCTCTAACATCTGTCCCAGAACCCTCCTCCGACGCTCCACCTCTAACAACTGTCGCAGGACCCTCCCCCGACACTCCACCTCTAACACCTGTCCCAGGACCCTCCCCCGACACTCCTCCTCTAACACCTGTCCCAGTATCCTCCCCCGACTCTCCTCCTCTAACACCTATCCCAGGATCCTCCCCCAACACTCTTCCTCTAACACCTGTCCCAGGTCCGTCCCTGACACTCCTCCCCTAACACCTAACCACGACCCTCCCCCGACTCTCCTCCTCTAACACTGTCACAGGTCCCTCCTCCAACACCCCTCCTCTAACACCTGTCCCAGGTCCCTCCCCCGACACTCCTCCTCTAACACCTGTCCCAGGACCCTCTCTCCACACCACACCTCTAACACTTGTCCCAGGTCTTTCCCCTGACACTCTTCCTCTCACACCTGTCTCAGTTCCCTCCCCCGACACTCCACCTCTAACACATGTCCCAGGAACCTACCCCGACGCTCCACCCTCTCACACCTGTCCCAGGTCCCTCCCCCGACACTCCACCTCAACACCTGTCCCAGGTCCCTCCCCCGACACCCTTCCTCTAATACCTGTCCCAGGACCCTCCCCCGACACTCCGCCTCTAACACCTGTCTCAGTACCCTCCCCCGACTCTCCACCTCTAACAACTGCCCCAGGCCCCTCCCCCGACAGCCCACCTCTACCACCTGTTCCAGGTCCCTCCCCCGATACCTCCTCTAATACCTGTCCCAGGACCCTCCCCCGACACTCCACCTCTACGAACTGTCCCAGGTCCCTCACCCGACACTCCACCGCTAACACATGTCCCAGATCCCTCACCTGACACTCTTCCTCTAACACCTGTCCCTGGCCCCTCCCCCAACGCCCCTCCTCTAACACCTGTCGCAGGTCCGTCCCCTGACACTCCGCTTCTAACACCTGTCTCAGTTCCCTCCCCCGAACTCCACCTCTAACACCTGTCCCAGGAACCTACCCCGACGCTCCACCCTCTTACAATTGTCCCAGGTCCCTCCCCCGACACTCCACCTCTAGCACCTGTCCCAGGTCCCTCCACCGACACCCTTCCTCTAATACCTGTCCCAGGACACTTCCCCGACACTCCGCCTCTAACACCTGTCTCAGGACCCTCCCCCGACACTCCACATATAACACCTGTCCCAGGACCCTCCCCGACACTCCTCCTCTAACACCTGTCCCACGACGCTCCCCCGGCACTCCTCCTCTAACACCTGTCCCAGGTCCCTTCCCCGACACTTCTCCTATAACACCTGTCCCATTTCCCTACCCCGACAAACCTCCTCTAACACCTGTCCCAGGACCCTCCCCCAACTCTCCTCCTCTAACACATGTCCCAGAACCCTCCCCCGACACTCCTCCACTAACACCTGTACCAGGACCCTCCCCCGACACTCCTCCTCTAACACCTGTCCCAGGACTCTCTCGCGACACTCCACCTCTAACACGTGTCCCAGGTCTTTCCCTCTGCACCATTCCTCTCACACCTTTCTCAGGTCCCTCCCCCGACACTCCACCTCTACCACCTGTCCCAGGACCCTCCCCCGACACTACTCCTCCAACACCTGTCCCAGATCCCATCCCGAATGCTCCTCCTCTAACACCTGTCCCAGGTACCTCCCCTGACACTCCTCCCCTAACACCTGTCCCAGGACCCTCTCCCGACAGTCCTCCTCTAACACTTGTCCCAGGACCCTTCCCCGACACTCCTCCTCTAACACCTGTCCCAGATCCCTGCCCCGATACTCCTCCTCTATCACCTGTCCCAGATCCCTCCACCGACACTCCTCCTCTATCACCTATCTCAGGACCCTTCCCCGACACTACTCCTCTGACACCTGTCCCAGAACGCTCCCCCGAACTCCACCTCTAACACCTGTCCCAGAACCATCCCCCGACACTCCACCTCTAACACCTGTCCCAGGACCCTCCCCGACACTCCTCCTCTAACACCTGTCCCAGGTCCCTCCCCCGACACTCCTCCTCTAACATATGTCCCAGGTCCCTACCCCGACAAACCTTCTCTAACACCTGTCCCAGGACTCTCCCCCGACACTCCTCCTCTAACACCTGTCACAGGACCCTTCCCCGATACTCCTCCTGTAACACCTGTCCCAGATCCCTCCCCCGACACTCCTCCTCTAAGACCTGCCCCAGGTCCTTCCTCGGACACTCCTCCTCTAACACCTGTCCCAGGTACCTCCCCTGACACTCCTCCCCTAACACCTGTCCCAGGACCCTCTCCCGACAGTCCTCCTCTAACACTTGTCCCAGGACCCTTCCCCGACACTCCTCCTCTAACACCTGTCCCAGATCCCTGCCCCGATACTCCTCCTCTATCACCTGTCCCAGATCCCTCCACCGACACTCCTCCTCTATCACCTATCTCAGGACCCTTCCCCGACACTACTCCTCTGACACCTGTCCCAGAACGCTCCCCCGAACTCCACCTCTAACACCTGTCCCAGAACCATCCCCCGACACTCCACCTCTAACACCTGTCCCAGGACCCTCCCCGACACTCCTCCTCTAACACCTGTCCCAGGTCCCTTCCCCGACACTCCTCCTCTAACATATGTCCCAGGTCCCTACCCCGACAAACCTTCTCTAACACCTGTCCCAGGACTCTCCCCCGACACTCCTCCTCTAACACCTGTCACAGGACCCTTCCCCGATACTCCTCCTGTAACACCTGTCCCAGATCCCTCCCCCGACACTCCTCCTCTAAGACCTGCCCCAGGTCCTTCCTCGGACACTCCTCCTCTAACACCTGTCCCAGGACCCTCCCGCGACACTCCACCTCTAACACGTGTCCCAGGTCTTTCCCCCGACACTCTTCCTCTCACACCTGTCTCAGGTCCCTCCCCCGACACTCCACCTCTACCACCTGTCCAGGACCCTGCCCCGACACTACTCCTCTAACACCTGTCCCAAAACCCTCCCCCGACACTCCTCCTCTAACACCTGTCCCAGGACCCTTCCCCGAGACTCCTCCTCTAACACCTGTCCCAAAACCCTCCCCCGAGACTCCTCCTCTAACACCTGTCCCAGATCCCTCCCCCGACACTTTCCCTTTCACACCTGTCCCAGGTCCCTCCCCCGACTCTCCACCTCTGACAACTGTCCCAGGTCCCTCTCCCGACACTCCACCTCTACCACCTGTTCCAGGTCCCTCCCCCGATACCTCCTCTGATACCTGTCCCAGGACCCTCCCCCGACACTCCACCTCTACGAACTGTCCCAGGTCCCTCCCCCGACACTCCACCACTAACACATGTCCCAGATCCCTCACCTGACACTCTTCCTCTAACACCTGTCCCTGGCCCCTCCCCCAACGCTCCTCCTCTAACACCTATCCCAGGTCCGTCCCCTGACACTCCGCCTCCAACACCTGTCCCAGGTCCCTCCCCCGACACTCCAGCTCTGACACCCGTCCCAGGACCCTCCCCCGACACTCCACCTCTAACACCTGACCCTGGACCCTCCCACGACACTCCACCTCTGACAGCTGTCCCAGAACCCTCCTCCGACACTCCACCTCTAACAACTGTCGCAGGACCCTCCCCCGACACTCCACCTCTAACACCTGTCCCAGGACCCTCCCCCGACACTCCTCCTCTAACACCTATCCCCGGATCCTCCCCCGACTCTCCTCCTCTAACTCCTGTCCCAGGTCCGTCCTTGACACTCCTCCCCTAACACCTATCCCACGATCGTCCCCCGACTCTCCTCCTCTAACACCTGTCCCAGGTCCCTCCTCCAACACCCCTCCTCTAACACCGGTCCCAGGTCCCTCTCCCGACACTCCTCCTCTAACACCTTTCCCAGGACCCTCCCTCGACACTCCTCCACTAACACCTGTCCCAGATCCCTCACCCGACACTCCACCTCTGACACCTGTCCCAGAACGCTCCTCCGAACTCCACCTCTATCACCTGTCCCAGATCCCTCCCCCGACACTCCACCATCTAACACCTGTCCCAGGTGCCTCCCAGACACTCCACCCTCTAACACCTGTCCCAGGTCCCTTCCCCGACACTCCTCCTCTAACACCTGTCCCAGGTCCGTTCCCCGACACTCCACCTCTAACATCTGTCCCAGGTCTCTGCCCTGACACTCCACCTCTAACACCTGTCCCAGGTCCGTCCCCCGACACTCCACCTCTAACATCTGTCGCAGGTCACTCTCCCGACACTCCACCTCTAATACCTATCCCAGGACACTCTCCCGACACTCCACCTCTACCACCTATCCCAGGTCCCTCCCAGACACTCCACCTCTACCACCTGTCTCAGGCCCCTCCCACGACGCTCCTCCTCTAACACCTGTCCCAGGTCCGTTCCCCGACACTCCACCTCTAACATCTGTCCCAGGTCCCTCCCAGACACTCCAGTTCTACCACCTGTCCCAGGACCCTCCCCCGACACTCTTTCTCTAACACCTGTCCCAGGACCCTCGCCCGGCACTCCACCTGTAACACCTGTCCCAGATGCCTCACCTGACATTCCTCCTCTAACACCTGTCCCAGGTCCGTCCCCCGACACTCCACCTCTAACACCTGTCCCAGATCCCTGCCCCGATACACCTCCTCTATCACCTGTCTCAGATCCCTCCCCGGATACTCCTCCTCTAACACCTATCCCAGGACCCTTCCCCGACACTACTCCTCTGACACCTGTCCCAGAACGCTCCCCTGATCTCCACCTCTAACACATGTCCCAGAACCATCCCCCGACACTCCACCTCTAACACCTGTCCCAGGTCCGTCCCCTGACACTCCAGCTCTAACATCTGTCGCAGGTCACTCTCCCGACACTCCACCTGTACCACCTGTCTCAGGCCCCTCCCAGACACTCCACCTGTACCACCTTTCTCAGGCCCCTCCTCCGACGCTCCACCTCTAAGAACTGTCGCAGGACCCTCCCCCGACACTCCACCTCTAACACCTGTCCCAGGACCCTCCCCCGACACTCCTCCTCTAACACCTGTCCCAGTATCCTCCCCCGACTCTCCTCCTCTAACACCTATCCCAGGATCCTCCCCCAACACTCTTCCTCTAACACCTGTCCCAGGTCCGTCCCTGACACTCCTCCCCTAACACCTAACCACGACCCTCCCCCGACTCTCCTCCTCTAACACTGTCACAGGTCCCTCCTCCAACACCCCTCCTCTAACACCTGTCCCAGGTCCCTCCCCCGACACTCCTCCTCTAACACCTGTCCCAGGACCCTCTCTCCACACCACACCTCTAACACTTGTCCCAGGTCTTTCCCCTGACACTCTTCCTCTCACACCTGTCTCAGTTCCCTCCCCCGACACTCCACCTCTAACACATGTCCCAGGAACCTACCCCGACGCTCCACCCTCTCACACCTGTCCCAGGTCCCTCCCCCGACACTCCACCTCAACACCTGTCCCAGGTCCCTCCCCCGACACCCTTCCTCTAATACCTGTCCCAGGACCCTCCCCCGACACTCCGCCTCTAACACCTGTCTCAGTACCCTACCCCGACCCTCCACCTCTAACAACTGCCCCAGGCCCCTCCCCCGACACCCCACCTCTACCACCTGTTCCAGGTCCCTCCCCCGATACCTCCTCTAATACCTATCCCAGGACCCTCCCCCGACACTCCACCTCTACGAACTGTCCCAGGTCCCTCACCCGACACTCCACCGCTAACACATGTCCCAGATCCCTCACCTGACACTCTTCCTCTAACACCTGTCCCTGGCCCCTCCCCCGAACTCCACCTCTAACACCTGTCCCAGGAACCTACCCCGACGCTCCACCCTCTTACAATTGTCCCAGGTCCCTCCCCCGACACTCCACCTCTAGCACCTGTCCCAGGTCCCTCCACCGACACCCTTCCTCTAATACCTGTCCCAGGACCCTTCCCCGACACTCCGCCTCTAACACCTGTCTCAGGACCCTCCCCCGACACTCCACATATAACACCTGTCCCAGGACCCTCCCCGACACTCCTCCTCTAACACCTGTCCCAGGACGCTCCCCCGGCACTCCTCCTCTAACACCTGTCCCAGGTCCCTCCCCCGACACTTCTCCTATAACACCTGTCCCATTTCCCTACCCCGACAAACCTCCTCTAACACCTGTCCCAGGACCCTCCCCCAACTCTCCTCCTCTAACACCTGTCCCAGGACTCTCCCCCGACACTCCTCCTCTAACACCTGTCACAGGACCCTTCCCCGATACTCCTCCTGTAACACCTGTCCCAGATCCCTCCCCCGACACTCCTCCTCTAAGACCTGCCCCAGGTCCTTCCTCGGACACTCCTCCTCTAACACCTGTCCCAGGACCCTCCCGCGACACTCCACCTCTAACACGTGTCCCAGGTCTTTCCCCCGACACTCTTCCTCTCACACCTGTCTCAGGTCCCTCCCCCGACACTCCACCTCTACCACCTGTCCAGGACCCTGCCCCGACACTACTCCTCTAACACCTGTCCCAAAACCCTCCCCCGACACTCCTCCTCTAACACCTGTCCCAGGACCCTTCCCCGAGACTCCTCCTCTAACACCTGTCCCAGATCCCTCCCCCGACACTTTCCCTTTCACACCTGTCCCAGGTCCCTCCCCCGACTCTCCACCTCTGACAACTGTCCCAGGTCCCTCTCCCGACACTCCACCTCTACCACCTGTTCCAGGTCCCTCCCCCGATACCTCCTCTGATACCTGTCCCAGGACCCTCCCCCGACACTCCACCTCTACGAACTGTCCCAGGTCCCTCCCCCGACACTCCACCACTAACACATGTCCCAGATCCCTCACCTGACACTCTTCCTCTAACACCTGTCCCTGGCCCCTCCCCCAACGCTCCTCCTCTAACACCTGTCCCAGGTCCGTCCCCTGACACTCCGCCTCCAACACCTGTCCCAGGTCCCTCCCCCGACACTCCAGCTCTGACACCCGTCCCAGGACCCTCCCCCGACACTCCACCTCTAACACCTGACCCTGGACCCTCCCACGACACTCCACCTCTGACAGCTGTCCCAGAACCCTCCTCCGACACTCCACCTCTAACAACTGTCGCAGGACCCTCCCCCGACACTCCACCTCTAACACCTGTCCCAGGACCCTCCCCCGACACTCCTCCTCTAACACCTATCCCCGGATCCTCCCCCGACTCTCCTCCTCTAACTCCTGTCCCAGGTCCGTCCCTGACACTCCACCCCTAACACCTATCCCACAATCGTCCCCCGACTCTCCTCCTCTAACACCTGTCCCAGGTCCCTCCTCCAACACCCCTCCTCTAACACCGGTCCCAGGTCCCTCTCCCGACACTCCTCCTCTAACACCTTTCCCAGGACCCTCCCTCGACACTCCTCCACTAACACCTGTCCCAGATCCCTCACCCGACACTCCACCTCTGACACCTGTCCCAGAACGCTCCTCCGAACTCCACCTCTATCACCTGTCCCAGATCCCTCCCCCGACACTCCACCATCTAACACCTGTCCCAGGTGCCTCCCCGACACTCCACCCTCTAACACCTGTCCCAGGTCCCTTCCCCGACACTCATCCTCTAATACGTGTCCCAGGACCCTCCCCAGACACTACTCCTCTAACACCTGACTCAGGCCCCTCCCCCGACGCTCCTCCTCTAACACCTGTCCCAGGTTCGTTCCCCGACACTCCACCTCTAACATCTGTCCCAGGTCTCTGCCCTGACACTCCACCTCTAACACCTGTCCCAGGTCCGTCCCCCGACACTCCACCTCTAACATCTGTCGCAGGTCACTCTCCCGACACTCCACCTCTAATACCTATCCCAGGACACTCTCCCGACACTCCACCTCTACCACCTATCCCAGGTCCCTCCCAGACACTCCACCTCTACCACCTGTCTCAGGCCCCTCCCCCGACGCTCCTCCTCTAACACCTGTCCCAGGTCCGTTCCCCGACACTCCACCTCTAACATCTGTCCCAGGTCTCTGCCCTGACACTCCACCTCTACCAACTGTCCCAGGTCCCTCCCAGACACTCCAGCTCTACCACCTGTCCCAGGACCCTCCCCCGACACTCTTTCTCTAACACCTGTCCCAGGACCCTCGCCCGGCACTCCACCTGTAACACCTGTCCCAGATGCCTCACCTGACATTCCTCCTCTAACACCTGTCCCAGGTCCGTCCCCCGACACTCCACCTCTAACACCTGTCCCAGATCCCTGCCCCGATACACCTCCTCTATCACCTGTCTCAGATCCCTCCCCGGATACTCCTCCTCTAACACCTGTCCCAGGACCCTCGCCCGGCACTCCACCTGTAACACCTGTCCCAGATGCCTCACCTGACATTCCTCCTCTAACACCTGTCCCAGGTCCGTCCCCCGACACTCCACCTCTAACACCTGTCCCAGATCCCTGCCCCGATACACCTCCTCTATCACCTGTCTCAGATCCCTCCCCGGATACTCCTCCTCTAACACCTATCCCAGGACCCTTCCCCGACACTACTCCTCTGACACCTGTCCCAGAACGCTCCCCTGATCTCCACCTCTAACACATGTCCCAGAACCATCCCCCGACACTCCACCTCTAACACCTGTCCCAGGTCCGTCCCCTGACACTCCAGCTCTAACATCTGTCGCAGATCACTCTCCCGACACTCCACCTGTACCACCTGTCTCAGGCCCCTCCCAGACACTCCACCTGTACCACCTGTCTCAGGCCCCTCCGCTGACGCTCCTCCTCTAACACCTGTCTCAGGTCCGTTCCCCGGCACTCCACCTCTAACATGTGTCCCAGGTCTCTGCCCTGACACTCCACCTCTACCACCTGTCCCAGGTCCCTCCCAGACACTCCACCTCTACCACCTGTCCCAGGACCCTCCCCCGACACTCCTTCTCTAACACCGGTCCCAGGTGCCTCTCCGACACCTCTGCTCTAATGCCTGTCCCAGGACCGTCCCCCGACATTCCACCTCTAACACCTGTCCTAGGACCCTCGCCCGGCACTCCACCTGTAACACCTGTCCCAGATGCCTCACCTGACATTCCTCCACTAACACCTGACCCAGGTCCGTCCCCCGACACTCCACCTCTGACACCAGTCCCAGAACCCTCCCCCGACACTCCACCTCAACACCTGTCCCAGGTCCCTCCCCCGACACCCTTCCTCTAATACCTGTCCCAGGACCCTCCCCCGACACTCCGCCTCTAACACCTGTCTCAGTACCCTCCCCCGACTCTCCACCTCTAACAACTGCCCCAGGCCCCTCCCCCGACAGCCCACCTCTACCACCTGTTCCAGGTCCCTCCCCCGATACCTCCTCTAATACCTGTCCCAGGACCCTCCCCCGACACTCCACCTCTACGAACTGTCCCAGGTCCCTCACCCGACACTCCACCGCTAACACATGTCCCAGATCCCTCACCTGACACTCTTCCTCTAACACCTGTCCCTGGCCCCTCCCCCAACGCCCCTCCTCTAACACCTGTCGCAGGTCCGTCCCCTGACACTCCGCTTCTAACACCTGTCTCAGTTCCCTCCCCCGAACTCCACCTCTAACACCTGTCCCAGGAACCTACCCCGACGCTCCACCCTCTTACAATTGTCCCAGGTCCCTCCCCCGACACTCCACCTCTAGCACCTGTCCCAGGTCCCTCCACCGACACCCTTCCTCTAATACCTGTCCCAGGACCCTTCCCCGACACTCCGCCTCTAACACCTGTCTCTGGACCCTCCCCCGACACTCCACATATAACACCTGTCCCAGGACCCTCCCCGACACTCCTCCTCTAACACCTGCCCCAGGTCCTTCCTCGGACACTCCTCCTCTAACACCTGTCCCAGGACCCTCCCGCGACACTCCACCTCTAACACGTGTCCCAGGTCTTTCCCCCGACACTCTTCCTCTCACACCTGTCTCAGGTCCCTCCCCCGACACTCCACCTCTACCACCTGTCCAGGACCCTGCCCCGACACTACTCCTCTAACACCTGTCCCAAAACCCTCCCCCGACACTCCTCCTCTAACACCTGTCCCAGGACCCTTCCCCGAGACTCCTCCTCTAACACCTGTCCCAAAACCCTCCCCCGAGACTCCTCCTCTAACACCTGTCCCAGATCCCTCCCCCGACACTTTCCCTTTCACACCTGTCCCAGGTCCCTCCCCCGACTCTCCACCTCTGACAACTGTCCCTGGTCCCTCTCCCGACACTCCACCTCTACCACCTGTTCCAGGTCCCTCCCCCGATACCTCCTCTGATACCTGTCCCAGGACCCTACCCCGACACTCCACCTCTACGAACTGTCCCAGGTCCCTCCCCCGACACTCCACCACTAACACATGTCCCAGATCCCTCACCTGACACTCTTCCTCTAACACCTGTCCCTGGCCCCTCCCCCAACGCTCCTCCTCTAACACATGTCCCAGGTCCGTCCCCTGACACTCCGCCTCCAACACCTGTCCCAGGTCCCTCCCCCGACACTCCAGCTCTGACACCCGTCCCAGGACCCTCCCCCGACACTCCACCTCTAACACCTGACCCTGGACCCTCCCACGACACTCCACCTCTGACAGCTGTCCCAGAACCCTCCTCCGACACTCCACCTCTAACAACTGTCGCAGGACCCTCCCCCGACACTCCACCTCTAACACCTGTCCCAGGACCCTCCCCCGACACTCCTCCTCTAACACCTATCCCCGGATCCTCCCCCGACTCTCCTCCTCTAACTCCTGTCCCAGGTCCGTCCTTGACACTCCTCCCCTAACACCTATCCCACGATCGTCCCCCGACTCTCCTCCTCTAACACCTGTCCCAGGTCCCTCCTCCAACACCCCTCCTCTAACACCGGTCCCAGGTCCCTCTCCCGACACTCCTCCTCTAACACCTTTCCCAGGACCCTCCCTCGACACTCCTCCACTAACACCTGTCCCAGATCCCTCACCCGACACTCCACCTCTGACACCTGTCCCAGAACGCTCCTCCGAACTCCACCTCTATCACCTGTCCCAGATCCCTCCCCCGACACTCCACCATCTAACACCTGTCCCAGGTGCCTCCCCGACACTCCACCCTCTAACACCTGTCCCAGGTCCCTTCCCCGACACTCATCCTCTAATACGTGTCCCAGGACCCTCCCCAGACACTACTCCTCTAACACCTGTCTCAGGCCCCTCCCCCGACGCTCCTCCTCTAACACCTGTCCCAGGTCCGTTCCCCGACACTCCACCTCTAACATCTGTCCCAGGTCTCTGCCCTGACACTCCACCTCTAACACCTGTCCCAGGTCCGTCCCCCGACACTCCACCTCTAACATCTGTCGCAGGTCACTCTTCCGACACTCCACCTCTAATACCTATCCCAGGACACTCTCCCGACACTCCACCTCTACCACCTATCCCAGGTCCCTCCCAGACACTCCACCTCTACCACCTGTCCCAGGACCCTCCCCCGACACTCCTTCTCTAACACCGGTCCCAGGTGCCTCCCCGACACCTCTGCTCTAATGCCTGTCCCAGGACCGTCCCCCGACATTCCACCTCTAACACCTGTCCTAGGACCCTCGCCCGGCACTCCACCTGTAACACCTGTCCCAGATGCCTCACCTGACATTCCTCCTCTAACACCTGTCCCAGGTCCGTCCCCCGACACTCCACCTCTGACACCAGTCCCAGAACCCTCCCCCGACACTCCACCTCTAACACCTGTCCCAGGTCCCTCCCCGACACTCCTTCTCTAACACCTGTCCCAGGACACTCCCCCGACACTACTCCTCTAACACCTGTCCTAGAACCCTCTGCCGACACTCCTCCTCTATCACCTGTCCCAGGACCCTCCCCGACACTCCTCCTCTAACACCTGTCCCAGGTCCCTCCCCCGACACTCCTCCTCTAACATATGTCCCAGGTCCCTACCCCGACAAACCTCCTCTAACACCTGTCCCAGGACTCTCCCCCGACACTCCTCCTCTAACACCTGTCACAGGACCCTTCCCCGATACTCCTCCTGTAACACCTGTCCCAGATCCCTCCCCCGACACTCCTCCTCTAAGACCTGCCCCAGGTCCTTCCTCGGACACTCCTCCTCTAACACCTGTCCCAGGACCCTCCCGCGACACTCCACCTCTAACACGTGTCCCAGGTCTTTCCCCCGACACTCTTCCTCTCACACCTGTCTCAGTTCCCTCCCCCGACACTCCACCTCTACCACCTGTCCAGGACCCTGCCCCGACACTACTCCTCTAACACCTGTCCCAAAACCCTCCCCCGACACTCCTCCTCTAACACCTGTCCCAGGACCCTTCCCCGAGACTCCTCCTCTAACACCTGTCCCAAAACCCTCCCCCGACACTCCTCCTCTAACACCTGTCCCAGGACCCTTCCCCGAGACTCCTCCTCGAACACCTGTCCCAGATCCCTCCCCCGACACTTTCCATTTCACACCTGTCCCAGGTCCCTCCCCCGACTCTCCACGTCTGACAACTGTCCCAGGTCCCTCTCCCGACACTCCACCTCTACCACCTGTTCCAGGTCCCTCCCCCGATACCTCCTCTGATACCTGTCCCAGGACCCTCCCCCGACACTCCACCTCTACGAACTGTCCCAGGTCCCTCCCCCGACACTCCACCACTAACACATGTCCCAGATCCCTCACCTGACACTCTTCCTCTAACACCTGTCCCTGGCCCCTCCCCCAACGCTCCTCCTCTAACACCTGTCCCAGGTCCGTCATTGACACTCCTCACCTAACACCTGTCCCAGGACCCTCCCCCGACTCTCCTCCTCTGTCCCTGTCCCTGGCCCCTCCCCCGACACTCCTCCTCTAACACCTGTCCCAGGACCCTCCCCAGAAACTCCTCCTCTAACTGCTGTCCCGGGTCCCACACCGGACACTCCTCCTCTAACACCTGTCCCAGGTCCATCCCTGACACTCCTCCCCTAACACCTCTCCCAGATCCCTCACCTGACACTCCACCTCTAACACCTGTCCGAGGACCCTCCCCCGACACTGCACCTCTAACACCTGTCCCAGAACTCTACCCCGATAATCCACCTCTAACAACTTTCGCAGGATCCTCCCCCGACTCTCCTCTTCTAACACCTGTCCCAGGTCCCTCCCCGACACTCCTCCTCTAACACCTGTCCCAGGACCCTCCCCCGACACTACTCCTCTAACACCTGTCCCAGGTACCTCCCCTGACACTCCTCCCCTAACACCTGTCCCAGGACCCTCTCCCGACAGTCCTCCTCTAACACTTGTCCCAGGACCCTTCCCCGACACTCCTCCTCCAACAGCTGTCCCAGATCCCTGCCCCGATACTCCACCTCTGACACCTGTCCCAGGACTCTCCCCAGATACTCCTCCTATAACACCTGTCCCAGATAACTCCCACGACACTCCTCCTCTAACATCTGCCCCAGGTCCCACCTCCGACGCTCCTCCTCCAACACCTGTCCCAGGTCCATCCCCCGACACTTTCCCTTTCACACCTGTCCCCGTTCCCTCCCCCGACTCTCCACCTCTGACAACTGTCCCAGGTCCCTCCCCCGACACTCCACCTCTACCACCTGTTTCAGGTCCCTCCCCCGATACCTCCTCTAATACCTGTCCCAGGACCCTCCCTCGACACTCCACCTCTACGAACTGTCCCAGTTCCCTCCCCCGACACTCCACCGCGAACACATGTCCCAGATCCCTCACCTGACACTCTTCCTCTAACACCTGTCCCTGGCCCCTCCCCCAACGCTCCTCCTCTAACACCTGTCGCAGGTCCGTCCCCTGACACTTCCGCTTCTGACACCTGTCCCAGAACGCTCCCCCAAACTCCACCTCTAACATCTGTCCCAGAACCCTCCTCCGACGCTCCACCTCTAAGAACTGTCGCAGGACCCTCCCCCGACACTCCACCTCTAACACCTGTCCCAGGACCCTCCCCCGACACTCCTCCTCTAACACCTGTCCCAGTATCCTCCCCCGACTCTCCTCCTCTAACACCTATCCCAGGATCCTCCCCCAACACTCTTCCTCTAATACCTGTCCCAGGTCCGTCCCTGACACTCCTCCCCTAACACCTAACCACGACCCTCCCACGACTCTCCTCCTCTAACACTGTCACAGGTCCCTCCTCCAACACCCCTCCTCTAACACCTGTCCCAGGTCCCTCCCCCGACACTCCTCCTCTAACACCTGTCCCAGGACCCTCTCTCCACACCACACCTCTAACACTTGTCCCAGGTCTTTCCCCTGACACTCTTCCTCTCACACCTGTCTCAGTTCCCTCCCCGACACTCCACCTCTAACACATGTCCCAGGAACCTACCCCGACGCTCCACCTCAACACCTGTCCCCAGGTCCCTCCCCCGACACCCTTCCTCTAATACCTGTCCCAGGACCTCCCCCCGACACTCCGCCTCTAACACCTGTCTCAGTACCCCTCCCCCGACCCTCCACCTCTAACAACTGCCCCAGGCCCCTCCCCCGACACCCCACCTCTACCACCTGTTCCAGGTCCCTCCCCCGATACCTCCTCTAATACCTGTCCCAGGACCCTCCCCCGACACTCCACTCCTCTACGAACTGTCCCAGGTCCCTCACCCCGACACTCCACCGCTAACACATGTCCCAGATCCCTCACCTGACACTCTTCCTCTAACACCTGTCCCTGGCCCCTCCCCCAACGCCCCTCCTCTAACACCTGTCGCAGGTCCGTCCCCTGACACTCCGCTTCTAACACCTGTCTCAGTTCCCTCCCCCGAACTCCACCTCTAACACCTGTCCCAGGAACCTACCCCGACGCTCCACCCTCTTACAATTGTCCCAGGTCCCTCCCCCGACACTCCACCTCTAGCACCTGTCCCAGGTCCCTCCACCGACACCCTTCCTCTAATACCTGTCCCAGGACCCTTCCCGACACTCCGCCTCTAACACCTGTCTCAGGACCCTCCCCCGACACTCCACATATAACACCTGTCCCAGGACCCTCCCCGACACTCCTCCTCTAACACCTGTCCCAGGACGCTCCCCCGGCACTCCTCCTCTAACACCTGTCCCAGGTCCCTCCCCCGACACTTCTCCTATAACACCTGTCCCATTTCCCTACCCCGACAAACCTCCTCTAACACCTGTCCCAGGACCCTCCCCCAACTCTCCTCCTCTAACACATGTCCCAGAACCCTCCCCCGACACTCCTCCTCTAACACCTGTCCCAGGACCCTCCCCCGACACTCCTCCTCTAACACCTGTCCCAGGACTCTCTCGCGACACTCCACCTCTAACACGTGTCCCAGGTCTTTCCCCTGCACCCATTCCTCTCACACCTTTCTCAGGTCCCTCCCCCCGACACTCCACCTCTACCACCTGTCCCAGGACCCTCCCCCGACACTACTCCTCCAACACCTGTCCCAGATCCCATCCCGAATGCTCCTCC
This sequence comes from Mobula birostris, assembly GCF_030028105.1. Lineage (NCBI taxonomy): Eukaryota > Metazoa > Chordata > Chondrichthyes > Myliobatiformes > Myliobatidae > Mobula > Mobula birostris. The sequence continues at coordinate 49,496 of NW_027275098.1, forward strand.
TCTAACACCTGTCCCAGGTACCTCCCCTGACACTCCTCCCCTAACACCTGTCCCAGGACCCTCTCCCGACAGTCCTCCTCTAACACTTGTCCCAGGACCCTTCCCCGACACTCCTCCTCTAACACCTGTCCCAGATCCCTGCCCGATACTCCTCCTCTATCACCTATCCCAGGACCCTTCCCCGACACTACTCCTCTGACACCTGTCCCAGAACGCTCCCCCGAACTCCACCTCTAACACCTGTCCCAGAACCATCCCCCGACACTCCACTCTAACACCTGTCCCAGGACCCTCCCCCGACACTCCTCCTCTAACACCTGTCCCAGGTCCCTCAACCGACACTCCTCCTCTAACATATGTCCCAGGTCCCTACCCCGACAAACCTCCTCTAACACCTGTCCCAGGACTCTCCCCCGACACTCCTCCTCTAACACCTGTCACAGGACCCTTCCCCGATACTCCTCCTGTAACACCTGTCCCAGATCCCTCCCCCGACACTCCTCCTCTAAGACCTGCCCCAGGTCCTTCCTCGGACACTCCTCCTCTAACACCTGTCCCAGGACCCTCCCGCGACACTCCACCTCTAACACGTGTCCCCAGGTCTTTCCCCCGACACTCTTCCTCTCACACCTGTCTCAGGTCCCTCCCCCGCCACTCCACCTCTACCACCTGTCCAGGACCCTGCCCCGACACTACTCCTCTAACACCTGTCCCAAAACCCTCCCCCGACACTCCTCCTCTAACACCTGTCCCAGGACCCTTCCCCAACGCTCCTCCTCTAACACCCTGTCCCAGGTCCGTCCCCTGACACTCCGCCTCCAACACCTGTCCCAGGTCCCTCCCCCGACACTCCAGCTCTGACACCCGTCCCAGGACCCTCCCCCGACACTCCACCTCTAACACCTGACCCTGGACCCTCCCACGACACTCCACCTCTGACAGCTGTCCCAGAACCCTCCTCCGACACTCCACCTCTAACAACTGTCGCAGGACCCTCCCCCGACACTCCACCTCTAACACCTGTCCCAGGACCCTCCCCCGACACTCCTCCTCTAACACCTATCCCCGGATCCTCCCCCGACTCTCCTCCTCTAACTCCTGTCCCAGGTCCGTCCCTGACACTCCACCCCTAACACCTATCCCACGATCGTCCCCCGACTCTCCTCCTCTAACACCTGTCCCAGATCCCTCCCCCGACACTCCTCCTCTAACACCTGCCCCAGGTCCTTCCTCGGACACTCCTCCTCTAACACCTGTCCCAGGACCCTCCCGCGACACTCCACCTCTAACACGTGTCCCAGGTCTTTCCCCCGACACTCTTCTCTCACACCTGTCTCAGGTCCCTCCCCCGACACTCCACCTCTACCACCTGTCCAGGACCCTGCCCCGACACTACTCCTCTAACACCTGTCCCAAAACCCTCCCCCGACACTCCTCCTCTAACACCTGTCCCAGGACCCTTCCCCGAGACTCCTCCTCTAACACCTGTCCCAAAACCCTCCCCCGACACTCCTCCTCTAACACCTGTCCCAGGACCCTTCCCCGAGACTCCTCCTCGAACACCTGTCCCAGATCCCTCCCCCGACACTTTCCATTTCACACCTGTCCCAGGTCCCTCCCCCGACTCTCCACGTCTGACAACTGTCCCAGGTCCCTCCCCGACACTCCTTCTCTAACACCTGTCCCAGGACACTCCCCCGACACTACTCCTCTAACACCTGTCCTAGAACCCTCTGCCGACACTCCTCCTCTATCACCTGTCCCAGGACCCTCCCCGACACTCCTCCTCTAACACCTGTCCCAGGTCCCTCCCCCGACACTCCTCCTCTAACATATGTCCCAGGTCCCTACCCCGACAAACCTCCTCTAACACCTGTCCCAGGACTCTCCCCCGACACTCCTCCTCTAACACCTGTCACAGGACCCTTCCCCGATACTCCTCCTGTAACACCTGTCCCAGATCCCTCCCCCGACACTCCTCCTCTAAGACCTGCCCCAGGTCCTTCCTCGGACACTCCTCCTCTAACACCTGTCCCAGGACCCTCCCGCGACACTCCACCTCTAACACGTGTCCCAGGTCTTTCCCCCGACACTCTTCCTCTCACACCTGTCTCAGTTCCCTCCCCCGACACTCCACCTCTACCACCTGTCCAGGACCCTGCCCCGACACTACTCCTCTAACACCTGTCCCAAAACCCTCCCCCGACACTCCTCCTCTAACACCTGTCCCAGGACCCTTCCCCGAGACTCCTCCTCTAACACCTGTCCCAAAACCCTCCCCCGACACTCCTCCTCTAACACCTGTCCCAGGACCCTTCCCCGAGACTCCTCCTCGAACACCTGTCCCAGATCCCTCCCCCGACACTTTCCATTTCACACCTGTCCCAGGTCCCTCCCCCGACTCTCCACGTCTGACAACTGTCCCAGGTCCCTCTCCCGACACTCCACCTCTACCACCTGTTCCAGGTCCCTCCCCCGATACCTCCTCTGATACCTGTCCCAGGACCCTCCCCCGACACTCCACCTCTACGAACTGTCCCAGGTCCCTCCCCCGACACTCCACCACTAACACATGTCCCAGATCCCTCACCTGACACTCTTCCTCTAACACCTGTCCCTGGCCCCTCCCCCAACGCTCCTCCTCTAACACCTGTCCCAGGTCCGTTCCTGACACTCCTCACCTAACACCTGTCCCAGGACCCTCCCCCGACTCTCCTCCTCTGTCCCTGTCCCTGGCCCCTCCCCCGACACTCCTCCTCTAACACCTGTCCCAGGACCCTCCCCAGAAACTCCTCCTCTAACTGCTGTCCCGGGTCCCACACCGGACACTCCTCCTCTAACACCTGTCCCAGGTCCATCCCTGACACTCCTCCCCTAACACCTCTCCCAGATCCCTCACCTGACACTCCACCTCTAACACCTGTCCGAGGACCCTCCCCCGACACTGCACCTCTAACACCTGTCCCAGAACTCTACCCCGATAATCCACCTCTAACAACTTTCGCAGGATCCTCCCCCGACTCTCCTCTTCTAACACCTGTCCCAGGTCCCTCCCCGACACTCCTCCTCTAACACCTGTCCCAGGACCCTCCCCCGACACTACTCCTCTAACACCTGTCCCAGATCCCATCCCGAATGCTCCTCCTCTAACACCTGTCCCAGGTACCTCCCCTGACACTCCTCCCCTAACACCTGTCCCAGGACCCTCTCCCGACAGTCCTCCTCTAACACTTGTCCCAGGACCCTTCCCCGACACTCCTCCTCCAACAGCTGTCCCAGATCCCTGCCCCGATACTCCACCTCTGACACCTGTCCCAGGACTCTCCCCAGATACTCCTCCTATAACACCTGTCCCAGATAACTCCCACGACACTCCTCCTCTAACATCTGCCCCAGGTCCCACCTCCGACGCTCCTCCTCCAACACCTGTCCCAGGTCCATCCCCCGACACTTTCCCTTTCACACCTGTCCCCGTTCCCTCCCCCGACTCTCCACCTCTGACAACTGTCCCAGGTCCCTCCCCCGACACTCCACCTCTACCACCTGTTTCAGGTCCCTCCCCCGATACCTCCTCTAATACCTGTCCCAGGACCCTCCCTCGACACTCCACCTCTACGAACTGTCCCAGTTCCCTCCCCCGACACTCCACCGCGAACACATGTCCCAGATCCCTCACCTGACACTCTTCCTCTAACACCTGTCCCTGGCCCCTCCCCCAACGCTCCTCCTCTAACACCTGTCGCAGGTCCGTCCCCTGACACTCCGCTTCTGACACCTGTCCCAGAACGCTCCCCCAAACTCCACCTCTAACATCTGTCCCAGAACCCTCCTCCGACGCTCCACCTCTAAGAACTGTCGCAGGACCCTCCCCCGACACTCCACCTCTAACACCTGTCCCAGGACCCTCCCCCGACACTCCTCCTCTAACACCTATCCCAGGATCCTCCCCCAACACTCTTCCTCTAATACCTGTCCCAGGTCCGTCCCTGACACTCCTCCCCTAACACCTAACCACGACCCTCCCCCGACTCTCCTCCTCTAACACTGTCACAGGTCCCTCCTCCAACACCCCTCCTCTAACACCTGTCCCAGGTCCCTCCCCCGACACTCCTCCTCTAACACCTGTCCCAGGACCCTCTCTCCACACCACACCTCTAACACTTGTCCCAGGTCTTTCCCCTGACACTCTTCCTCTCACACCTGTCTCAGTTCCCTCCCCCGACACTCCACCTCTAACACATGTCCCAGGAACCTACCCCGACGCTCCACCTCAACACCTGTCCCAGGTCCCTCCCCCGACACCCTTCCTCTAATACCTGTCCCAGGACCCTCCCCCGACACTCCGCCTCTAACACCTGTCTCAGTACCCTCCCCCGACCCTCCACCTCTAACAACTGCCCCAGGCCCCTCCCCCGACACCCCACCTCTACCACCTGTTCCAGGTCCCTCCCCCGATACCTCCTCTAATACCTGTCCCAGGACCCTCCCCCGACACTCCACCTCTACGAACTGTCCCAGGTCCCTCACCCGACACTCCACCGCTAACACATGTCCCAGATCCCTCACCTGACACTCTTCCTCTAACACCTGTCCCTGGCCCCTCCCCCAACGCCCCTCCTCTAACACCTGTCGCAGGTCCGTCCCCTGACACTCCGCTTCTAACACCTGTCTCAGTTCCCTCCCCCGAACTCCACCTCTAACACCTGTCCCAGGAACCTACCCCGACGCTCCACCCTCTTACAATTGTCCCAGGTCCCTCCCCCGACACTCCACCTCTAGCACCTGTCCCAGGTCCCTCCACCGACACCCTTCCTCTAATACCTGTCCCAGGACCCTTCCCCGACACTCCGCCTCTAACACCTGTCTCAGGACCCTCCCCCGACACTCCACATATAACACCTGTCCCAGGACCCTCCCCGACACTCCTCCTCTAACACCTGTCCCAGGACGCTCCCCCGGCACTCCTCCTCTAACACCTGTCCCAGGTCCCTCCCCCGACACTTCTCCTATAACACCTGTCCCATTTCCCTACCCCGACAAACCTCCTCTAACACCTGTCCCAGGACCCTCCCCCAACTCTCCTCCTCTAACACATGTCCCAGAACCCTCCCCCGACACTCCTCCTCTAACACCTGTCCCAGGACCCTCCCCCGACACTCCTCCTCTAACACCTGTCCCAGGACTCTCTCGCGACACTCCACCTCTAACACGTGTCCCAGGTCTTTCCCCCTGCACCATTCCTCTCACACCTTTCTCAGGTCCCTCCCCCGACACTCCACCTCTACCACCTGTCCCAGGACCCTCCCCCGACACTACTCCTCCAACACCTGTCCCAGATCCCATCCCGAATGCTCCTCCTCTAACACCTGTCCCAGGTACCTCCCCTGACACTCCTCCCCTAACACCTGTCCCAGGACCCTCTCCCGACAGTCCTCCTCTAACACTTGTCCCAGGACCCTTCCCCGACACTCCTCCTCTAACACCTGTCCCAGATCCCTGCCCCGATACTCCTCCTCTATCACCTATCCCAGGACCCTTCCCCGACACTACTCCTCTGACACCTGTCCCAGAACGCTCCCCCGAACTCCACCTCTAACACCTGTCCCAGGACCCTCCCCGACACTCCTCCTCTAACACCTGTCCCAGGTCCCTCAACCGACACTCCTCCTCTAACATATGTCCCAGGTCCCTACCCCGACAAACCTCCTCTAACACCTGTCCCAGGACTCTCCCCCGACACTCCTCCTCTAACACCTGTCACAGGACCCTTCCCCGATACTCCTCCTGTAACACCTGTCCCAGATCCCTCCCCCGACACTCCTCCTCTAAGACCTGCCCCAGGTCCTTCCTCGGACACTCCTCCTCTAACACCTGTCCCAGGACCCTCCCGCGACACTCCACCTCTAACACGTGTCCCAGGTCTTTCCCCCGACACTCTTCCTCTCACACCTGTCTCAGGTCCCTCCCCCGCCACTCCACCTCTACCACCTGTCCAGGACCCTGCCCCGACACTACTCCTCTAACACCTGTCCCAAAACCCTCCCCCGACACTCCTCCTCTAACACCTGTCCCAGGACCCTTCCCCAACGCTCCTCCTCTAACACCTGTCCCAGGTCCGTCCCCTGACACTCCGCCTCCAACACCTGTCCCAGGTCCCTCCCCCGACACTCCAGCTCTGACACCCGTCCCAGGACCCTCCCCCGACACTCCACCTCTAACACCTGACCCTGGACCCTCCCACGACACTCCACCTCTGACAGCTGTCCCAGAACCCTCCTCCGACACTCCACCTCTAACAACTGTCGCAGGACCCTCCCCCGACACTCCACCTCTAACACCTGTCCCAGGACCCTCCCCCGACACTCCTCCTCTAACACCTATCCCCGGATCCTCCCCCGACTCTCCTCCTCTAACTCCTGTCCCAGGTCCGTCCCTGACACTCCACCCCTAACACCTATCCCACGATCGTCCCCCGACTCTCCTCCTCTAACACCTGTCCCAGGTCCCTCCTCCAACACCCCTCCTCTAACACCGGTCCCAGGTCCCTCTCCCGACACTCCTCCTCTAACACCTTTCCCAGGACCCTCCCTCGACACTCCTCCACTAACACCTGTCCCAGATCCCTCACCCGACACTCCACCTCTGACACCTGTCCCAGAACGCTCCTCCGAACTCCACCTCTATCACCTGTCCCAGATCCCTCCCCCGACACTCCACCATCTAACACCTGTCCCAGGTGCCTCCCCGACACTCCACCCTCTAACACCTGTCCCAGGTCCCTTCCCCGACACTCATCCTCTAATACGTGTCCCAGGACCCTCCCCAGACACTACTCCTCTAACACCTGTCTCAGGCCCCTCCCCCGACGCTCCTCCTCTAACACCTGTCCCAGGTCCGTTCCCCGACACTCCACCTCTAACATCTGTCCCAGGTCTCTGCCTGACACTCCACCTCTAACACCTGTCCCAGGTCCCGTCCCCCCGACACTCCACCTCTAACATCTGTCGCAGGTCACTCTTCCGGACACTCCACCTCTAATACCTATCCCAGGACACTCTCCCGACACTCCACCTCTACACCTATCCCAGGTCCCTCCCAGACACTCCACCTCTACCACCTGTCTCAGGGCCCCTCCCCCGACGCTCCTCCTCTAACACCTGTCCCAGGTCCGTTCCCCGACACTCCACCTCTAACATCTGTCCCAGGTCTCTGCCCTGACACTCCACCTCTACCAACTGTCCCAGGTCCCTCCCAGACACTCCAGCTCTACCACCTGTCCCAGGACCCTCCCCCGACACTCTTTCCTCTAACACCTGTCCCAGGACCCTCGCCGGCACTCCACCTGTAACACCTGTCCCAGATGCCTCACTTGACATTCCTCCTCTAACACCTGTCCCAGGTCCGTTCCCCGACACTCCACTCTAACACCTGTCCCAGATCCCTGCCCCGATACACCTCCTCTATCACCTGTCTCAGATCCCTCCCCGGATACTCCTCCTCTAACACCTATCCCAGGACCCTTCCCCGACACTACTCCTCTGACACCTGTCCCAGAACGCTCCCCTGATCTCCACCTCTAACACATGTCCCAGAACCATCCCCCGACACTCCACCTCTAACACCTGTCCCAGGTCCGTCCCCTGACACTCCAGCTCTAACATCTGTCGCAGATCACTCTCCCGACACTCCACCTGTACCACCTGTCTCAGGCCCCTCCCAGACACTCCACCTGTACCACCTGTCTCAGGCCCCTCCGCTGACGCTCCTCCTCTAACACCTTTCCCAGGTCCGTTCCCCGACACTCCACCTCTAACATGTGTCCCAGGTCTCTGCCCTGACACTCCACCTCTACCACCTGTCCCAGGTCCCTCCCAGACACTCCACCTCTACCACCTGTCCCAGGACCCTCCCCCGACACTCCTTCTCTAACACCGGTCCCAGGTGCCTCCCCGACACCCTCTGCTCTAATGCCTGTCCCAGGACCGTCCCCCGACATTCCACCTCTAACACCTGTCCTAGGACCCTCGCCCGGCACTCCACCTGTAACACCTGTCCCAGATGCCTCACCTGACATTCCTCCTCTAACACCTGTCCCAGGTCCGTCCCCCGACACTCCACCTCTGACACCAGTCCCAGAACCCTCCCCCGACACTCCACCTCTAACACCTGGTCCCAGGTCCCTCCCCGACACTCCTTCTCTAACACCTGTCCCAGGACACTCCCCCGACACTACTCCTCTAACACCTGTCCTAGAACCCTCTCCCGACACTCCTCCCTACTAACACCTGTCCCAGGACCCTCCCCGACACTCCTCCTCTAACACCTGTCCCAGGTCCCTCCCCCGACACTCCTCCTCTAACGTATGTCCCAGGTCCCTACCCCCGACAAACCTCCTCTAACACCTGTCCCAGGACTCTCCCCCGACACTCCTCCTCTAACACCTGTCACAGGACCCTTCCCCGATACTCCTCCTGTAAACACCTGTCCCAGATCCCTCCCCCGACACTCCTCCTCTAAGACCTGCCCCAGGTCCTTCCTCGGACACTCCTCCTCTAACACCTGTCCCAGGACCCTCCCGCGACACTCCACCTCTAACACAATGTCCCAGGTCTTTCCCCCCGACACTCTTCCTCTCACACCTGTCTCAGGTCCCTCCCCCGACACTCCACCTCTACCACCGTCCAGGACCCTGCCCCGACACTACTCCTCTAACACCTGTCCCAAAACCCTCCCCCGACACTCCTCCTCTAACACCTGTCCCAGGACCCTTCCCCGAGACTCCTCCTCTAACACCTGTCCCAAAACCCTCCCCCGACACTCCTCCTCTAACACCTGTCCCAGGACCCTTCCCCGAGACTCCTCCTCTAACACCTGTCCCAGATCCCTCCCCCGACACTTTCCCTTTCACACCTGTCCCAGGTCCCTCCCCCGACTCTTCCACCTCTGACAACTGTCCCAGGTCCCTCTCCCGACACTCCACCTCTACCACCTGTTCCAGGTCCCTCCCCCGATACCTCCTCTGATACCTGTCCCAGGACCCTCCCCCGACACTCCACCTCTACGAACTGTCCAGGTCCCTCCCCCGACACTCCACCACTAACACATGTCCCCAGATCCCTCACCTGACACTCTTCCTCTAACACCTGTCCCTGGCCCCTCCCCCAACGCTCCTCCTCTAACACCTGTCCAGGTCCGTCCTCTGACACTCCGCCTCCAACACCTGTCCCAGGTCCCTCCCCCGACACTCCAGCTCTGACACCCGTCCCAGGACCACTCCCCCGGACACTCCACCTCTAACACCTGACCCTGGACCCTCCCACGACACTCCACCTCTGACAGCTGTCCCAGAACCCTCCTCCGACAACTCCACCTCTAACAACTGTCGCAGGACCCTCCCCCGACACTCCACCTCTAACACCTGTCCCAGGACCCTCCCCCCGACACTCCTCCTCTAACACCTATCCCCGGATCCTCCCCCGACTCTCCTCCTCTAACACCTGTCCCAGGTCCCTCCTCCAACACCCCTCCTCTAACACCGGTCCCAGGTCCCTCTCCCGACACTCCTCCTCTAACACCTTTCCCAGGACCCTCCCTCGACACTCCTCCACTAACACCTGTCCCAGATCCCTCACCCGACCCTCCACCTCTGACACCTATCCCACGATCGTCCCCCGACTCTCCTCCTCTAACACCTGTCCCCAGGTCCCTCCTCCAACACCCCTCCTCTAACACCGGTCCCAGGTCCCTCTCCCGACACTCCTCCTCTAACACCTTTCCCAGGACCCTCCCTCGACACTCCTCCACTAACACCTGTCCCAGATCCCTCACCCGACACTCCACCTCTGACACCTGTCCCAGAACGCTCCTCCGAACTCCACCTCTATCACCTGTCCCAGATCCCTCCCCCGACACTCCACCATCTAACACCTGCCCCAGGTGCCTCCCCGACACTTCACCCTCTAACACCTGTCCCAGGTCCCTTCCCCGACACTCATCCTCTAATACGTGTCCCAGGACCCTCCCCAGACACTACTCCTCTAACACCTGTCTCAGGCCCCTCCCCCGACGCTCCTCCTCTAACACCTGTCCCAGGTCCGTTCCCCCGACACTCCACCTCTAACATCTGTCCCAGGTCTCTGCCCTGACACTCCACCTCTAACACCTGTCCCAGGTCCGTCCCCCGACACTCCACCTCTAACATCTGTCGCAGGTCACTCTCCCGACACTCCACCTCTAATACCTATCCCAGGACACTCTCCCCGACACTCCACCTCTACCACCTATCCCAGGTCCCTCCCAGACACTCCACCTCTACCACCTGTCTCAGGCCCCTCCCCCGACGCTCCTCCTCTAACACCTGTCCCAGGTCCGTTCCCCGACACTCCACCTCTAACATCTGTCCCAGGTCTCTGCCCTGACACTCCACCTCTACCAACTGTCCCCAGGTCCCTCCCAGACACTCCAGCTCTACCACCTGTCCCAGGACCCTCCCCCGACACTCTTTCTCTAACACCTGTCCCCAGGACCCTCGCCCGGCACTCCACCTGTAACACCTGTCCCAGATGCCTCACCTGACATTCTTCCTCTAACACCTGTCCCAGGTCCGTCCCCCGACACTCCACCTCTAACACCTGTCCCAGATCCCTGCCCCGATACACCTCCTCTATCACCTGTCTCAGATCCCTCCCCGGATACTCCTCCTCTAACACCTATCCCAGGACCCTTCCCCGACACTACTCCTCTGACACCTGTCCCAGAACGCTCCCTGATCTCCACCTCTAACACATGTCCCAGAACCATCCCCCGACACTCCACCTCTAACACCTGTCCCAGGTCCGTCCCCTGACACTCCAGCTCTAACATCTGTCGCAGGTCACTCTCCCAACACTCCACCTGTACCACCTGTCTCAGGCCCCTCCCAGACACTCCACCTGTACCACCTGTCTCAGGCCCCTCCGCTGACGCTCCTCCTCTAACACCTGTCCCAGGTCCGTTCCCCGACACTCCACCTCTAACATGTGTCCCAGGTCTCTGCCCTGACACTCCACCTCTACCACCTGTCCCAGGTCCCTCCCAGACACTCCACCTCTACCACCTGTCCCAGGACCCTCCCCCGACACTCCTTCTCTAACACCGGTCCCAGGTGCCTCCCCGACACCTCTGCTCTAATGCCTGTCCAGGACCGTCCCCCGGCATTCCACCTCTAACACCTGTCCTAGGACCCTCGCCCGGCACTCCACCTGTAACACCTGTCCCAGATGCCTCACCTGACATTCCTCCTCTAACACCTGTCCCAGGTCCGTCCCCCGACACTCCACCTCTGACACCAGTCCCAGAACCCTCCCCCGACACTCCACCTCTAACACCTGTCCCAGGTCCCTCCCCGACACTCCTTCTCTAACACCTGTCCCAGGACACTCCCCCGACACTACTCCTCTAACACCTGTCCTAGAACCCTCTCCCGACACTCCTCCTCTAACACCTGTCCCAGGACCCTCCCCGACACTCCTCCTCTAACACCTGTCTCAGGTCCCTCCCCCGACACTCCACATATAACACCTGTCCCAGGAGACCCTCCCCGACACTCCTCCTCTAACACCTGTCCCAGGACGCTCCCCCGGCACTCCTCCTCTAACACCTGTCCCAGGTCCCTCCACCGACACTTCTCCTATAACACCTGTCCCATTTCCCTACCCCGACAAACCTCCTCTAACACCTGTCCCAGGACCCTCCCCCCAACTCTCCTCCTCTAACACATGTCCCAGAACCCTCCCCCCGACACTCCTCCTCTAACACCTGTCCCCAGGACCCTCCCCCGACACTCCTCCTCTAACACCTGTCCCAGGACTCTCTCGCGACACTCCACCTCTAACACGTGTCCCAGGTCTTTCCCCCTGCACCATTCCTCTCACACCTTTCTCAGGTCCCTCCCCCGACACCTCCACCTCTACCACCTGTCCCAGGACCCTCCCCCGACACTACTCCTCCAACACCTGTCCCAGATCCCATCCCGAATGCTCCTCCTCTAACACCTGTCCCAGGTACCTCCCCTGACACTCCTCCCCTAACACCTGTCCCAGGACCCTCTCCCGACAGTCCTCCTCTAACACTTGTCCCAGGACCCTTCCCCGACACTCCTCCTCTAACACCTGTCCCAGATCCCTGCCCCGATACTCCTCCTCTATCACCTATCCAGGACCCTTCCCCGACACTACTCCTCTGACACCTGTCCCAGAACGCTCCCCCGAACTCCACCTCTAACACCTGTCCCAGAACCATCCCCCGACACTCCACCTCTAACACCTGTCCCAGGACCCTCCCCGACACTCCTCCTCTAACACCTGTCCCAGGTCCCTCAACCGACACTCCTCCTCTAACATATGTCCCAGGTCCCTACCCCGACAAACCTCCTCTAACACCTGTCCCAGGACTCTCCCCCGACACTCCTCCTCTAACACCTGTCACAGGACCCTTCCCCGATACTCCTCCTGTAACACCTGTCCCCAGATCCCTCCCCCGACACTCCTCCTCTAAGACCTGCCCCAGGTCCTTCCTCGGACACTCCTCCTCAAACACCTGTCCCAGGACCCTCCCGCGACACTCCACCTCTAACACGTGTCCCAGGTCTTTCCCCCGACACTCTTCCTCTCACACCTGTCTCAGGTCCCTCCCCCGCCACTCCACCTCTACCACCTGTCCAGGACCCTGCCCCGACACTACTCCTCTAACACCTGTCCCAAAACCCTCCCCCGACACTCCTCCTCTAACACCTGTCCCAGGACCCTTCCCCAACGCTCCTCCTCTAACACCTGTCCCAGGTCCGTCCCCTGACACTCCGCCTCCAACACCTGTCCCAGGTCCCTCCCCCGACACTCCAGCTCTGACACCCGTCCCAGGACCCTCCCCCGACACTCCACCTCTAACACCTGACCCTGGACCCTCCCACGACACTCCACCTCTGACAGCTGTCCCCAGAACCCTCCTCCGACACTCCACCTCTAACAACTGTCGCAGGACCCTCCCCCGACACTCCACCTCTAACACCTGTCCCAGGACCCTCCCCCGACACTCCTCCTCTAACACCTATCCCCGGATCCTCCCCCGACTCTCCTCCTCTAACTCCTGTCCCAGGTCCGTCCCCTGACACTCCACCCCTAACACCTATCCCACGATCGTCCCCCGACTCTCCTCCTCTAACACCTGTCCCAGGTCCCTCCTCCAACACCCCTCCTCTAACACCGGTCCCAGGTCCCTCTCCCGACACTCCTCCTCTAACACCTTTCCCCTGGCCCCTCCCCCAACGCTCCTCCTCTAACACCTGTCGCAGGTCCGTCCCCTGACACTCCGCTTCTGACACCTGTCCCAGAACGCTCGCCCCAAACTCCACTTCTAACATCTGTCCCAGAACCCTCCTCCGACGCTCCACCTCTAAGAACTGTCGCAGGACCCTCCCCCGACACTCCACCTCTAACACCTGTCCCAGGACCCTCCCCCGACACTCCTCCTCTAACACCTGTCCCAGTATCCTCCCCCGACTCTCCTCCTCTAACACCTATCCCAGGATCCTCCCCCAACACTCTTCCTCTAATACCTGTCCCAGGTCCGTCCCTGACACTCCTCCCCTAACACCTAACCACGACCCTCCCCCGACTCTCCTCCTCTAACACTGTCACAGGTCCCTCCTCCAACACCCCTCCTCTAACACCTGTCCCAGGTCCCTCCCCCGACACTCCTCCTCTAACACCTGTCCCAGGACCCTCTCTCCACACCACACCTCTAACACTTGTCCCAGGTCTTTCCCCTGACACTCTTCCTCTCACACCTGTCTCAGTTCCCTCCCCCGACACTCCACCTCTAACACATGTCCCAGGAACCTACCCCGACGCTCCACCTCAACACCTGTCCCAGGTCCCTCCCCGACACCCTTCCTCTAATACCTGTCCAGGACCCTCCCCCGACACTCCGCCTCTAACACCTGTCCTCAGTACCCTCCCCCCGACCCTCCACCTCTAACAACTGCCCCAGGCCCCTCCCCCGACACCCCACCTCTACCACCTGTTCCAGGTCCCCTCCCCCGATACCTCCTCTAATACCTGTCCCAGGACCCTCCCCCGACACTCCACCTCTACGAACTGTCCCAGGTCCCTCACCCGACACTCCACCGCTAACACATGTCCTAGATCCCTCACCTGACACTCTTCCTCTAACACCTGTCCCTGGCCCCTCCCCCAACGCCCCTCCTCTAACACTGTCGCAGGTCCGTCCCCTGACACTCCGCTTCTAACACCTGTCTCAGTTCCCTCCCCCGAACTCCACCTCTAAACACCTGTCCCAGGAACCTACCCCGACGCTCCACCCTCTTACAATTGTCCCAGGTCCCTCCCCCGACACTCCACCTCTAGCACCTGTCTCCAGGTCCCTCCACCGACACCCTTCCTCTAATACCTGTCCCAGGACCCTTCCCCGACACTCCGCCTCTAACACCTGTCTCAGGACCCTCCCCCCGACACTCCACATATAACACCTGTCCCAGGACCCTCCCCGACACTCCTCCTCTAACACCTGTCCCAGGACGCTCCCCCGGCACTCCTCCTCTAACACCCTGTCCCAGGTCCCCTCCCCCGACACTTCTCCTATAACACCTGTCCCATTTCCCTACCCCGACAAACCTCCTCTAACACCTGTCCCAGGACCCTCCCCCAACTCTCCTCCTCTAACACATGTCCCAGAACCCTCCCCCGACACTCCTCCTCTAACACCTGTCCCAGGACCCTCCCCCGACACTCCTCCTCTAACACCTGTCCCAGGACTCTCTCGCGACACTCCACCTCTAACACGTGTCCCAGGGTCTTTCCCCCCTGCACCATTCCTCTCACACCCTTTCTCAGGTCCCTCTCCCGACACTCCACCTCTACCACCTGTCCCAGGACCCTCCCCCGACACTACTCCTCCAACACCTGTCCCAGATCCCATCCCGAATGCTCCTCCTCTAACACCTGTCCCAGGTACCTCCCCTGACACTCCTCCCCTAACCACCTGTCCCAGGACCCTCTCCCGACAGTCCTCCCTCTAACACTTGTCCCAGGACCCTTCCCCGACACTCCTCCTCTAACACCTGTCCCAGATCCCTGCCCCGATACTCCTCCCTCTATCACCTATCCCAGGACCCTTCCCGACAACTACTCCTCTGACAACCTGTCCCAGAACGCTCCCCCGAACTCCACCTCTAACACCTGTCCCAGAACCATCCCCCGACACTCCACCTCTAACACCTGTCCCCAGGACCCTCCCCGACACTCCTCCTCTAACACCTGTCCCAGGTCCCTCAACCGACACTCCTCCTCTAACATATGTCCCAGGTCCCTACCCCGACAAACCTCCTCTAACACCTGTCCCAGGACTCTCCCCCCGACACTCCTCCTCTAACACCTGTCACAGGACCCTTCCCCGATACTCCTCCTGTAACACCTGTCCCAGATCCCTCCCCCGACACTCCTCCTCTAAGACCTGCCCCAGGTCCTTCCTCGGACACTCCTCCTCTAACACCTGTCCCAGGACCCTCCCGCGACACTCCACCTCTAACACGTGTCCCAGGTCTTTCCCCGACACTCTTCCTCTCACACCCTGTCTCAGGTCCCTCCCCCGCCACTCCACCTCTACCACCTGTCCAGGACCCTGCCTCGACACTACTCCTCTAACACCTGTCCCAAAACCCTCCCCCGGACACTCCCTCCTCTAACACCTGTCCCCAGGACCCTTCCCCCAACGCTCCTCCTCTAACACCTGTCCCAGGTCCGTCCCCTGACACTCCGCCTCCAACACCTGTCCCAGGTCCCTCCCCCGACACTCCAGCTCTGACACCCGTCCCAGGACCCTCCCCCGACACTCCACCTCTAACACCTGACCCTGGACCCTCCCACGACACTCCACCTCTGACAGCTGTCCCAGAACCCTCCTCCGACACTCCACCTCTAACAACTGTCGCAGGACCCTCCCCCCCGACCACTCCACCTCTAACACCTGTCCCAGGACTCTCTCGCGACACTCACCTCTAACACGTGTCCCAGGTCTTTCCCCTGCACCATTCCTCTCACACCTTTCTCAGGTCCTCCCCCGACACTCCACCTCTACCACCTGTCCCAGGACCCTCCCCCGACACTACTCCTCCAACACCTGTCCCAGATCCCATCCCGAATGCTCCTCCTCTAACACCTGTCCCAGGTACCTCCCCTGACACTCCTCCCCTAACACCTGTCCCAGGACCCTCTCCCGACAGTCCTCCTCTAACACTTGTCCCAGGACCCTTCCCCGACACTCCTCCTCTAACACCTGTCCCAGATCCTGCCCCGATACTCCTCCTCTATCACCTATCCAGGACCCTTCCCCGACACTACTCCTCTGACACCTGTCCCAGAACGCTCCCCGAACTCCACCTCTAAACACCTGTCCCAGAACCATCCCCCGACACTCCACCTCTAACACCTGTCCCAGGACCCTCCCCGACACTCCTCCTCTAACACCTGTCCCAGGTCCCTCAACCGACACTCCTCCTCTAACATATGTCCCAGGTCCCTACCCCGACAAACCTCCTCTAACACCTGTCCCAGGACTCTCCCCCGACACTCCTCCTCTAACACCTGTCACAGGACCCTTCCCCGATACTCCTCCTGTAACACCTGTCCCAGATCCCTCCCCCGACACTCCCTCCTCTAAGACCTGCCCCCAGGTCCCTTCCTCGGACACTCCTCCTCAAACACCTGTCCCAGGACCCTCCCGCGACACTCCACCTCTAACACGTGTCCCCAGGTCTTTCCCCCGACACTCTTCCTCTCACACCTGTCTCAGGTCCCTCCCCCGCCACTCCACCTCTACCACCTGTCCAGGACCCTGCCCCGACACTACTCCTCTAACACCTGTCCCAAAACCCTCCCCCGACACTCCTCCTCTAACACCTGTCCCAGGACCCTTCCCCAACGCTCCTCCTCTAACACCTGTCCCAGGTCCGTCCCCTGACACTCCGCCTCCAACACCTGTCCCAGGTCCCTCCCCCGACACTCCAGCTCTGACAACCCGTCCCAGGACCCCTCCCCCGACACTCCACCTCTAACACCTGACCCTGGACCCTCCCACGACACTCCACCTCTGACAGCTGTCCCAGAACCCTCCTCCGACACTCCACCTCTAACAACTGTCGCAGGACCCTCCCCCGACACTCCACCTCTAACACCTGTCCCAGGACCCTCCCCCGACACTCCTCCTCTAACACCTATCCCCCGGATCCTCCCCCCGACTCTCCTCCTCTAACTCCTGTCCCAGGTCCGTCCCTGACACTCCACCCCTAACACCTATCCCAACGATCGTCCCCCGACTCTCCTCCTCTAACACCTGTCCCAGGTCCCTCCTCCAACACCCCTCCTCTAACACCGGTCCCAGGTCCCTCTCCCGACACTCCTCCTCTAACACCTTTCCCTGGCCCCTCCCCCAACGCTCCTCCTCTAACACCTGTCGCAGGTCCGTCCCCTGACACCTCCGCTTCTGACACCTGTCCCAGAACGCTCCCCCAAACTCCACTTCTAACATCTGTCCCAGAACCCTCCTCCGACGCTCCACCTCTAAGAACTGTCGCAGGACCCTCCCCCGACACTCCACCTCTAACACCTGTCCCAGGACCCTCCCCCGACACTCCTCCTCTAACACCTGTCCCAGTATCCTCTCCCCGACTCTCCTCCTCTAACACCTATCCCAGGATCCTCCCCCAACACTCTTCCTCTAATACCTGTCCCAGGTCCGTCCCTGACACTCCTCCCCTAACACCTAACCACGACCCTCCCCCGACTCTCCTCCTCTAACACTGTCACAGGTCCTCCTCCAACACCCCTCCTCTAACACCTGTCCCAGGTCCCTCCCCCGACACTCCTCCTCTAACACCTGTCCCAGGACCCTCTCTCCACACCACACCGTCTAACACTTGTCCCAGGTCTTTCCCCTGACACTCTTCCTCTCACACCTGTCTCAGTTCCCTCCCCCGACACTCCACCTCTAACACATGTCCCAGGAACCTACCCCGACGCTCCACCCTCAACACCTGTCCCAGGTCCCTCCCCCCGACACCCTTCCTCTAATACCTGTCCCAGGACCCTCCCCCGACACTTCCGCCTCTAACACCTGTCTCAGTACCCTCCCCCGACCCTCCACCTCTAACAACTGCCCCAGGCCCCTCCCCCGACACCCCACCTCTACCACCTGTTCCAGGTCCCTCCCCGATACCTCCTCTAATACCTGTCCCAGGACCCTCCCCCGACACTCCACCTCTACGAACTGTCCCAGGTCCCCTCACCCGACACTCCACCGCTAACACATGTCCTAGATCCCTCACCTGACACTCTTCCTCTAACACCTGTCCCCTGGCCCCTCCCCCAACGCCCCTCCTCTAACACCTGTCGCAGGTCCGTCCCCTGACACTCCGCTTCTAACACCTGTCTCAGTTCCCTCCCCCGAACTCCACCTCTAACACCTGTCCCAGGAACCTACCCCGACGCTCCACCCTCTTACAATTGTCCCAGGTCCCTCCCCCGACCACTCACCTCTAGCACCTGTCCAGGTCCCTCCACCGACACCCCTTCCTCTAATACCTGTCCCAGGACCCTTCCCCGACACTCCGCCTCTAACACCTGTCTCAGGACCCTCCCCCGACACTCCACATATAACACCTGTCCCAGGACCCTCCCCGACACTCCTCCTCTAACACCTGTCCCAGACGCTCCCCCGGCACTCCTCCTCTAACACCTGTCCCAGGTCCCTCCCCCGACACTTCTCCTATAACACCTGTCCCATTTCCCTACCCCGACAAACCTCCTCTAACACCTGTCCCAGGACCCTCCCCCAACTCTCCTCCTCTAACACATGTCCCAGAACCCTCCCCCGACACTCCTCCTCTAAACACCTGTCCCAGGACCCTCCCCCCGACACTCCTCCTCTAACACCTGTCCCCAGGACTCCTCTCGCGACACTCCACCTCTAACACGTGTCCCCAGGTCTTTCCCCCTGCACCATTCCTCTCACACCT
>NW_027275099.1:0-68459 GCF_030028105.1 Mobula birostris
TAGAGACACTGTGAGAGACAGTGTATTAGAGACACTGTTGGAGAGACAGTGTATTAGCGACACTGTGTGTGAGACACTGTGAGTGAGAAAGTGTATTAGAGACTGTGTGTGAGACAGTGTATTAGAGACACTGTGTGTGAGACAGTGCATTAGAGACACCGTGTGTGGGACAGTGCATTACAGACACCGTGTGTGAGGCAGTGTATTAGAGACACCGTGTGAGAGACAGTGTATTAGAGACACCGTGTGAGTGAGACAGTGTATTAGAGACACTGTGTGTGAGACAGTGTATTAGAGACACTGTGTGTGAGAGACAGTGTATTAGAGACACTGTGTGTGTGAGACAGTGTATTAGAGACTGTGTGTGAGACAGCGTATTAGAGACTCTGTGTGAGACAGTGTATTAGAGACACTGTGTGAGACAGATAGTGTATTAGAGACACTGTGTCTGATAGACAGTGTATTAGAGACACTGTGTCTGAGAGACAGTGTATTAGAGACACTGTGTGTGAGACAGTGTATTAGAGACACAGTGTTTGATACAGTGTATTAGAGACACCGTGTTTGAGACAGTGCATTGGAGACACTGTGTATGAGACAGTGTATTAGAGACACCGTGTTTGAGACAGTGTATTAGAGACACCGTGTTTGAGACAGTGTATTAAAGACACCGTGTGTGAGACAGTGTATTAGAGACACTGTGTGAGACAGTGTATTAGAGACACTGTGTGTGAGAGATAGTGTATTAAAGACACTGTGTGTGAGAGATAGTGTATTAGAGACACTGTGTGTGTGAGACAGTGTATTAGAGACACTGTGTGTGAGACAGTGCATTAGAGACAGTGTGTGTGACACAGTGTATCAGAGACACTGTGTGTGAGAGATAGTGTATTAGAGACACTGTGTGTGAGAGAGAGTGTATTAGAGACACTGTGTGTGAGACAGTGCATTAGAGACACTATGTGTGAGACAGTGCATGAGAGACACTGTGTGTACAATAGTGTATTAGAGACACTGTGTGAGAGACGGTGTATTAGACACTGTGTGAGAGACAGTGTATTAGAGACACCGTGTGAGAGACAGTGTATTAGACACTGTGTGAGTGAGACAGTGTATCAGAGACTCTGTGTGTGAGACAGTGTATTAGAGACACTGTGTGAGAAAGTGTATTAGAGACACTTTGTGTGAGACAGTGTATTTGAGACATGGTGTGTGAGACAGTGTATTTGAGACACCGTGTGAGAGACAGTGTATTAGAGACACTGTGTGAGAAAGTGTATTAGAGACACTGTGTTTGAGACAGTGTATTAGAGACACTGTGTGAGACAGCGTATTAGAGACACTGTGTGAGAGAGATAGTGTATTAAAGACACTGTGTGTGAGAGATAGTGTATTAGAGACACTGTGTGTGAGAGACAGTGTATTAGAGACACTCTGTGTGTGAGACAGTGTATTAGAGACACCGAGTTTGAGACAGTGTATCAGAGACACTGTGTGTGAGAGATAGTGTATTAGAGACACTGTGTGTGTGAGACAGTGTATTAGAGACACTGTGTGTGAGACAGTGCATTAGAGACAGTGTGTGTGACACAGTGTATCAGAGACACTGTGTGTGAGAGATAGTGTATTAGAGACACTGTGTGTGAGAGACAGTGTATTAGAGACACTGTGTGTGAGACAGTGCATTAGAGACACTATGTGTGAGACAGTGCATGAGAGACACTGTGTGTACAATAGTATATTAGAGACACTGTGTGATAGACAGTGTATTAGAGACACTGTGAGAGACAGTGCATTAGAGACACTCTGTGAGAGACAGTGTATTAGCGACACTGTGTGTGAGACAGTGTATTAGAGACACTGTGTGTGAGAAAGTGCATTAGAGACAGTGTGTGAGACAGTGTATTAGAGACACTGTGTGTGAGACAGTGCATTAGAGACACTGTGTGTGAGACAGTGCATTAGAGACACCGTGTGTGGGACAGTGCATTACAGACACCGTGTGTGAGACAGTGTATTAGAGACACCGTGTGAGAGACAGTGTATTAGAGACACCGTGTGAGTGAGACAGTGTATTAGAGACACTGTGTGTGAGACAGCGTATTAGAGACACTGTGAGACAGCGTATTAGAGACACTGTGTGAGACAGCGTATTAGAGACACTGTGTGTGAGAGACAGTGTATTAGAGACACTGTGTGTGTGAGACAGTGTATTAGAGACACTGTGTGTGAGACAGTGCATTAGAGACAGTGTGTGTGACACAGGGTATTAGAGACACTGTGTGTGAGAGATAGTGTATTAGAGACACTGACTGTGAGAGACAGTGTATTAGAGACACTGTGTGTGAGACAGTGTATTAGAGACAGTGTGTGACAGTGTATTAGAGACACCGTGTGAGAGAGTCTGTATTAGAGACACGATGTGTGAGACAGTGCATTAGAGACCCTGTGTGTGAGACAGTGTATTAGAGACACCGTGTTTGAGACAGTGTATTAGAGACACTGTGTGTGAGACAGTGCATTAGAGACACTGAGTGTGAGACAGTGTATTAGAGACACTGTGTGTGACAGTGCATTAGAGACACTGTGTGTGAGACAGTGCATTAGAGACACTGTGAGAGACAGTGTATTAGAGACACTGTGTGTGAGACAGTGCATTAGAGACAGTGTCTGTGACACAGTGTATCAGAGACACTGTGTGTGAGAGATGGTGCATTAGAGACACTGTGTGTGAGATACAGTGTATTAGAGACAGTGTGTGAGACAGTGCATTAGAGACACTGTGTGTGAGACAGTGCATTAGAGACACAGTGTATGAGACAGTGTATTAGAGACACTGTCTGAGACATTGTACTAGAGACACTGTGTGAGACAGCGCATTAGAGACACTGTGTGAGACAGCGTATTAGAGACACTCAATGTGAGAGATAGTGTATAAAAGACAGTGTGTGTGATAGTGTATTAGAGACACTGTGTGTGAGAGACAGTGCATTAGAGACACTGTGTGTGACACAGTGTATTAGAGACACTCTCTGTGAGACAGTGTATTGGAGACCGTGTGTGAGACAGCGTATTAGAGACACTGTGTGAGACAGCGTATTAGAGACACTGTGTGAGACAGCGTATTAGAGACACTGTGTGTACAACAGTGTATTAGAGACACTGTGTGTGAGACAGTGTATTAGAGACACTGTGTGAGACAGTATATTAGAGACACCGTGTGAGTGAGACAGTGTATCAGAGACACTATGTGTGAGACAGCGTATTAGAGACACTGTGTGAGACAGCGTATTAGAGACACTGTGTGAGACAGTGTATTAGAGACACTGTGTGTGAGAGATAGTGTATTAAAGACACTGTGTGTGAGAGATAGTGTATTAGAGACACTGTGTGTGTGAGACAGTGTATTAGAGACACTGTGTGTGAGACAGTGCATTAGAGACAGTGTGTGTGACACAGTGTATCAGAGACACTGTGTCTGAGAGATAGTGTATTAGAGACACTGTGTGAGAGACAGTGTATTAGTGACACAGTGTGTGAGACAGTGCATTAGAGACACTATGTGTGAGACAGTCCATGAGAGACACTGTGTGTACAATAGTGTATTAGAGACACTGTGTGATAGACAGTGTATTAGAGACACTGTGAGAGACAGTGCATTAGAGACACTGTGTGAGAGACAGTGTATTAGCGACACTGTGTGTGAGACAGTGTATTTGAGACACTGTGTGTGAGAAAGTGTATTAGAGACAGTGTGTGAGACAGTGAATTAGAGACACTGTGTGTCAGACAGTGTATTAGAGACACTGTGTGAGACAGATAGTGTATTAGAGACACTGTGTCTGAGAGACAGTGTATTAGAGACACTGTGTCTGAGAGACAGTGTATTAGAGACACTGTGTGTGAGACAGTGTATTAGAGACACAGTGTTTGATACAGTGTATTAGAGACACCGTGTTTGAGACAGTGCATTAGAGACACTGTGTATGAGACAGTGTATTAGAGACACCGTGTTTGAGACAGTGTATTAGAGACACCGTGTTTGAGACAGTGTATTAAAGACACTGTGTGTGAGACAGTGTATTAGAGACACTGTGTGAGTGAGACAGTGCATTATAATCACTCTGTGTGAGACAGTGTATTAGAGACATTGTGTGAGACAGTGTATTAGAGACACTGTGTGTGAGACAGTGCATTAGAGACAGTGTGTGTGACACAGTGTATCAGAGACACTGTGTGTGAGAGATAGTGTATTAGAGACACTGTGTGTGAGAGAAAGTGTATTAGAGACACTGTCAGTGAGAGACAGTGCATTAGAGACACTGTGTGTGAGACAGTGTATTAGAGACACTGTGAGAGACAGTGTATTAGAGACACTGTGAGAGACAGTGTATTAGAGACACTGTTGGAGAGACAGTGTATTAGCGACACTGTGTGTGAGACACTGTGAGTGAGAAAGTGTATTAGAGACTGTGTGTGAGACAGTGTATTAGAGACACTGTGTGTGAGACAGTGCATTAGAGACACCGTGTGTGGGACAGTGCATTACAGTCACCGTGTGTGAGGCAGTGCATTAGAGACACCGTGTGAGAGACAGTGTATTAGAGACACCGTGTGAGTGAGACAGTGTATTAGAGACACTGTGTGTGAGACAGTGTATTAGAGACACTGTGTGTGAGACAGCGTATTAGAGACACTGTGAGGCAGCGTATTAGAGACACTGTGTGAGACAGCGTATTAGAGACACTGTGTGAGACAGCGTATTAGAGACACTGTGTGTGTGAGACAGTGTATTAGAGACTCTGTGTGAGACAGTGTATTAGAGACACTGTGTGAGACAGCGTATTAGAGACACTGTGTGAGACAGCGTATTGGAGACACTCTGCGTGAGAGATAGTGTATAAAAGACACTGTGTGTGATAGTGTACTAGAGACACTGCGTGTCACAGACAGTGCATTAGAGACACTGTGTGTGACACAGTGTATTAGAGACACTCTGTGTGAGACAGTGTATTAGAGGCTGTTTGTGAGACAGCGTATTAGAGACACTGTGTGAGACAGCGAATTAGAGACACTGTGTGAGACAGCGTCTTAGAGACAGTGTGTGAGACAGTGTATTAGAGACACTGTGAGAGTGAGACAGTGTATTAGAGACACTGTGTGTGAGACAGCGTAGTAGAGACACTGTGAGACAGCGTATTAGAGGCACTGTGTGAGACAGCGTATTAGAGACACTGTGTGTGAGAGACAGTGTATTAGAGACACTGTGTGTGAGAGACAGTGCATTAGAGACACTGTGTGTGACACAGTGTATTAGAGACACTCTCTGTGAGACAGTGTATTGGAGACCGTGTGTGAGACAGCGTATTAGAGACACTGTGTGAGACAGCGTATTAGAGACACTGTGTGAGACAGCGTATTAGAGACACTGTGTGTACAACAGTGTATTAGAGACACTGTGTGTGAGACAGTGTATTAGAGACACTGTGTGAGACAGTGTATTAGAGACACCGTGTGAGTGAGACAGTGTATCAGAGACACCATGTGTGAGACAGCGTATTAGAGACACTGTGTGAGACAGTGTATTAGAGACACTGTATGTGAGAGATAGTGTATTAAAGACACTGTGTGTGAGAGATAGTGTATTAGAGACACTGTGTGTGAGAGACAGTGTATTAGAGACACTGTGTGTGAGACAGTGCATTAGAGACACTGTGTGTGAGAGATAGTGTATTAGAGACACTGTGTGTGAGAGAAAGTGTATTAGAGACACTGTCAGTGAGAGACAGTGCATTAGAGACACTGTGTGTGAGACAGTGTATTAGAGACACTGTGAGAGACAGTGTATTAGAGGCACTGTGAGAGACAGTGTATTAGAGACACTGTTGGAGAGACAGTGTATTAGCGACACTGTGTGTGAGACACTGTGAGTGAGAAAGTGTATTAGAGACTGTGTGTGAGACAGTGTATTAGAGACACTGTGTGTGAGACAGTGCATTAGAGACACCGTGTGTGGGACAGTGCATTACAGTCACCGTGTGTGAGGCAGTGCATTGGAGACACCGTGTGAGAGACAGTGTATTAGAGACACCGTGTGAGTGAGACAGTGTATTAGAGACACTGTGTGTGAGACAGTGTATTAGAGACACTGTGTGTGAGACAGCGTATTAGAGACACTGTGAGGCAGCGTATTAGAGACACTGTGTGAGACAGCGTATTAGAGACACTGTGTGTGAGAGACAGTGTATTAGAGACACTGTGTGTGTGAGACAGTGTATTAGAGACTGTGTGTGAGACAGCGTATTAGAGACTCTGTGTGAGACAGTGTATTAGAGACACTGTGTGAGACAGCGTATTAGACACACTGTGTGAGACAGCGTATTGGAGAAACTCTGCGTGAGAGATAGTGTATAAAAGACACTGTGTGTGATAGTGTACTAGAGACACTGCGTGTCACAGACAGTGCATTAGAGACACTGTGTGTGACACAGTGTATTAGAGACACTCTGTGTGAGACAGTGTATTAGAGGCTGTGTGTGAGACAGCGTATTAGAGACACTGTGTGAGACAGCGAATTAGAGACACTGTGTGAGACAGCGTCTTAGAGACAGTGTGTGAGACAGTTTATTAGAGACACTGTGAGAGACAGTGTATTAGAGACACTGTGAGAGTGAGACAGTGTATTAGAGACACTGTGTGTGAGACAGCGTAGTAGAGACACTGTGAGACAGCGTATTAGAGGCACTGTGTGAGACAGCGTATTAGAGACACTGTGTGTGAGAGACAGTGTATTAGAGACACTGTGTGTGAGAGACAGTGTATTAGAGACACTGTGTGTGTGAGACAGTGTACTAGAGACACTGTGTGTGAGACAGTGCATTAGAGACAGTGTGTGTGACACAGGGTATTAGAGACACTGTGTGTGAGAGATAGTGCATTAGAGACACTGTGTGTGAGAGACAGTGTAATAGAGACACTGTGTGTGAGACAGTGTATTAGAGACAGTGTGTGACAGTGTATGAGAGACACCATGTGAGAGAGTGTGTATTAGAGACACCATGTGTGAGACAGTGCATTAGAGACACTGTATGTGAGACAGTGTATTAGAGACACCGTGTTTGAGACAGTGTATTAGAGACACTGTGTGTGAGACAGTGCATTAGGGACACTGTGTGTGAGACAGTGCATTAGAGACACCGTGTATGAGACAGTGTATTAGAGACACCGTGTGAGAGACAGTGTATTAGAGACACCGTGTGAGTGAGACAGTGTATTAGAGACACTGTGTGTGAGACAGCATATTAGAGACACTGTGTGAGACAGCGTATTAGAGACACTGTGTGTGAGAGACAGTGTATTAGAGACACTGTGTGTGAGAGACAGTGTATTAGAGACACTGTCTGAGACAGTGTATTAGAGACACTGTGTGAGACAGCGCATTACAGACACTGTGTGAGACAGCGTATTAGAGACACTCTGTGTGAGAGATAGTGTATAAAAGACAGTGTGTGTGATAGTGTATTAGAGACACTGTGTGTGAGAGACAGTGCATTAGAGACACTGTATGTGACACAGTGTATTAGAGACACTCTGTGTGAGACAGTGTATTAGAGACTGTGTGTGAGACAGCTTATTAGAGACACTGTGTGAGACAGCGTATTAGAGACACTGTGTGTACAACAGTGTATTAGAGACACTGTGTGTGAGACAGTGTATTAGAGACACTGTGAGAGACAGTGTATTAGAGACACGGTGTGTGAGAAAGTGTATTAGAGACAGTGTGTGAGACAGTGTATTGGAGACACTATGTGTGAGACAGTGTATTAGAGACACCGTGTGAGTGAGACAGTGTATTAGAGACACTATGTGTGAGACAGCGTATTAGAGACACTGTGTGAGACAGCGAATTAGAGACACTGTGTGAGACAGTGTATTAGAGACACTGTGTGTGAGAGATAGTGTATTAAAGACACTGTGCGTGAGAGACAGTGTATTAGAGACACTGTGCGTGAGAGACAGTGTATTAGAGACACTGTGTGTGTGAGACAGTGTATTAGAGACACTGTGTGTGTGAGACAGTGTATTAGAGACACTGTGTGTGAGGCAGTGTATTAGAGACAGTGTGTGTGACACAGGGTATTAGAGACACTGTGTGTGAGAGATAGTGCATTAGAGACACTGTGTGTGAGAGACAGTGTATTAGAGACACTGTGTGTGAGACAGTGTATTAGAGACACCGTGTGAGAGAGTGTGTATTAGAGACACCATGTGTGAGACAGTGCATTAGAGACACTGTATGTGAGACAATGTATTAGAGACACTGTGTGAGAGCGTATTAGAGACAATGTGTGAGACAGCTTATTGGAGACACTGTGTGTGAGAGACTGTGTATTAGAGACACTGTGTGTGAGAGACAGTGTATTAGAGACACTGTGTGTGTGAGACAGTGTATTAGAGACACTGTGTGTGAGACAGTGCATTAGAGACAGTGTGTGTGACACAGGGTATTAGAGACACTGTGTGTGAGAGATAGTGTATTAGAGACACTGTCTGTGAGAGACAGTGTATTAGAGACAGTGTGTGACAGTGTATTAGAGACACCATGTGAGAGAGTGTGTATTAGAGACACCATGTGTGAGACAGTGCATTAGAGACACTGTATGTGAGACAGTGTATTAGAGACACCGTGTTTGAGACAGTGTATTAGAGACACTGTGTGTGAGACAGTGCATTAGGGACACTGTGTGTGAGACAGTGCATTAGAGACACCGTGTATGAGACAGTGTATTAGAGACACCGTGTGAGAGACAGTGTATTAGAGACACCGTGTGAGTGAGACAGTGTATTAGAGACACTGTGTGTGAGACAGCATATTAGAGACACTGTGTGAGACAGCGTATTAGAGACACTGTGTGTGAGAGACAGTGTATTAGAGACACTGTGTGTGAGAGACAGTGTATTAGAGACACTGTCTGAGACAGTGTATTAGAGACACTGTGTGAGACAGCGCATTACAGACACTGTGTGAGACAGCGTATTAGAGACACTCTGTGTGAGAGATAGTGTATAAAAGACAGTGTGTGTGATAGTGTATTAGAGACACTGTGTGTGAGAGACAGTGCATTAGAGACACTGTATGTGACACAGTGTATTAGAGACACTCTGTGTGAGACAGTGTATTAGAGACTGTGTGTGAGACAGCTTATTAGAGACACTGTGTGAGACAGCGTATTAGAGACACTGTGTGTACAACAGTGTATTAGAGACACTGTGTGTGAGACAGTGTATTAGAGACACTGTGAGAGACAGTGTATTAGAGACACGGTGTGTGAGAAAGTGTATTAGAGACAGTGTGTGAGACAGTGTATTGGAGACACTGTGTGTGAGACAGTGTATTAGAGACACCGTGTGAGTGAGACAGTGTATTAGAGACACTATGTGTGAGACAGCGTATTAGAGACACTGTGTGAGACAGCGAATTAGAGACACTGTGTGAGACAGTGTATTAGAGACACTGTGTGTGAGAGATAGTGTATTAAAGACACTGTGCGTGAGAGACAGTGTATTAGAGACACTGTGCGTGAGAGACAGTGTATTAGAGACACTGTGTGTGTGAGACAGTGTATTAGAGACACTGTGTGTGTGAGACAGTGTATTAGAGACACTGTGTGTGAGGCAGTGTATTAGAGACAGTGTGTGTGACACAGGGTATTAGAGACACTGTGTGTGAGAGATAGTGCATTAGAGACACTGTGTGTGAGAGACAGTGTATTAGAGACACTGTGTGTGAGACAGTGTATTAGAGACACCGTGTGAGAGAGTGTGTATTAGAGACACCATGTGTGAGACAGTGCATTAGAGACACTGTATGTGAGACAATGTATTAGAGACACTGTGTGAGAGCGTATTAGAGACAATGTGTGAGACAGCTTATTGGAGACACTGTGTGTGAGAGACTGTGTATTAGAGACACTGTGTGTGAGAGACAGTGTATTAGAGACACTGTGTGTGTGAGACAGTGTATTAGAGACACTGTGTGTGAGACAGTGCATTAGAGACAGTGTGTGTGACACAGGGTATTAGAGACACTGTGTGTGAGAGATAGTGTATTAGAGACACTGTCTGTGAGAGACAGTGTATTAGAGACAGTGTGTGACAGTGTATTAGAGACACCGTGTGAGAGAGTGTGTATTAGAGACACCATGTGTGAGACAGTGCATTAGAGACACTGTGTGTGAGACAGTGTATTAGAGACACTGTGTGTACAACAGTGTATTAGAGACACTGTGTGTGAAACAGTGTATTAGAGACAATGTGAGAGACAGTGTATTAGAGACACTGTGAGAGACAGTGTATTAGAGACACTGTGTGAGTGAGACAGTGTATTAGAGACACTGTATGTGAGACAGCGTATTAGAGACACTGTGTGTGAGACAGTGTATTAGAGGCACCGTGTTTGAGACAGTGTATTAGAGACACCGTGTTTGAGACAGTGCATTAGAGACCGTGTGTGTGACACAGTGTATTAGAGACACTGTGTGTGAGAGATAGTGCATTAGAGACACTGTGTGTGAGAGACAGTGTATTAGAGACACTGTGTGTGAGACAGTGTATTAGAGACACCGTGTGAGAGAGTGTGTATTAGAGACACCATGTGTGAGACAGTGCATTAGAGACACTGTATGTGAGACAATGTATTAGAGACACTGTGTGAGAGCGTATTAGAGACAATGTGTGAGACAGCTTATTGGAGACACTGTGTGTGAGAGACTGTGTATTAGAGACACTGTGTGTGAGAGACAGTGTATTAGAGACACTGTGTGTGTGAGACAGTGTATTAGAGACACTGTGTGTGAGACAGTGCATTAGAGACAGTGTGTGTGACACAGGGTATTAGAGACACTGTGTGTGAGAGATAGTGTATTAGAGACACTGTCTGTGAGAGACAGTGTATTAGAGACAGTGTGTGACAGTGTATTAGAGACACCGTGTGAGAGAGTGTGTATTAGAGACACCATGTGTGAGACAGTGCATTAGAGACACTGTGTGTGAGACAGTGTATTAGAGACACTGTGTGTACAACAGTGTATTAGAGACACTGTGTGTGAAACAGTGTATTAGAGACAATGTGAGAGACAGTGTATTAGAGACACTGTGAGAGACAGTGTATTAGAGACACTGTGTGAGTGAGACAGTGTATTAGAGACACTGTATGTGAGACAGCGTATTAGAGACACTGTGTGTGAGACAGTGTATTAGAGGCACCGTGTTTGAGACAGTGTATTAGAGACACCGTGTTTGAGACAGTGCATTAGAGACCGTGTGTGTGACACAGTGTATTAGAGACTCTGTGTGAGACAGTGTATTAGAGACACTGTGTGAGACAGATAGTGTATTAGAGACACTGTGTCTGAGAGACAGTGTATTAGAGACACTGTGTGTGAGACAGCGTATTAGAGACACTGTGTGAGACAGCGTATTAGAGACACTGTGTGTGAGAGACAGTGTATTAGAGACACTGTGTGTGAGAGACAGTGTATTAGAGACACTGTCTCAGACAGTGTATTAGAGACACTGTGTGAGACAGCGCATTAGAGACACTGTGTGAGACAGCGTATTAGAGACACTCTGTGTGAGAGATAGTGTATAAAAGACAGTGTGTGTGATAGTGTATTAGAGACACTGTGTGTGAGAGACAGTGCATTAGAGACACTGTATGTGACACAGTGTATTAGAGACACTCTGTGTGAGACAGTGTATTAGAGACTGTGTGTGAGACAGTGTATTAGAGACACTGTGTGTGAGACAGTGCATTAGAGACACCGTGTGTGGGACAGTGCATTACAGACACCGTGTGTGAGGCAGTGTATTAGAGACACCGTGTGAGAGACAGTGTATTAGAGACACCGTGTGAGTGAGACAGTGTATTAGAGATACTGTGTGTGAGACAGTGTATTAGAGACACTGTGTGTGAGACAGCGTAGTAGAGACACTGTGAGGCAGCGTATTAGAGACACTGTGTGAGACAGCGTATTAGAGACACTGTGTGTGAGAGACAGTGTATTAGAGACACTGTGTGTGTGAGACAGTGTATTAGAGACTCTGTGTGAGACAGTGTATTAGAGACACTGTGTGAGACAGATAGTGTATTAGAGACACTGTGTCTGAGAGACAGTGTATTAGAGACACTGTGTCTGAGAGACAGTGTATTAGAGACACTGTGTGTGAGACAGTGTATTAGAGACACAGTGTTTGATACAGTGTATTAGAGCCACCGTGTTTGAGACAGTGCATTAGAGACACTGTGTATGAGACAGTGTATTAGAGACACCGTGTTTGAGACAGTGTATTAGAGACACCGTGTTTGAGACAGTGTATTAAAGACACCGTGTGTGAGACAGTGTATTAGAGACACTGTGTGAGTGAGACAGTGCATTATAATCACTCTGTGCGAGACAGTGTATTAGAGACACTGTGTGAGACAGTGTATTAGAGACACTGTGTGTGAGACAGTGCATTAGAGACAGTGTGTGTGACACAGTGTATCAGAGACACTGTGTGTGAGAGATAGTGTATTAGAGACACTGTGTGTGAGAGACAGTGTATTAGAGACACTGTCAGCGAGAGACAGTGCATTAGAGACACTGTGCGTGAGACAGTGCATGAGAGACAATGTGAGACAGTGTATTAGAGACACTGTGTGTACAATAGTGTATTAGAGACACTGTGTGTGAGACAGTGTATTAGAGACACTGTGAGAGACAGTGTATTAGAGACACTGTGAGAGACAGTGTATTAGAGACACTGTGAGAGACAGTGTATTAGAGACACTGTTGGAGAGAGTGTATTAGCGACACTGTGTGTGAGACACTGTGAGTGAGAAAGTGTATTAGAGACTGTGTGTGAGACAGTGCATTAGGGACACTGTGTGTGAGACAGTGCATTAGAGACACCGTGTATGAGACAGTGTATTAGAGACACCGTGTGAGAGACAGTGTATTAGAGACACCGTGTGAGTGAGACAGTGTATTAGAGACACTGTGTGTGAGACAGCGTATTAGAGACACTGTGTGAGACAGCGTATTAGAGACACTGTGTGTGAGAGACAGTGTATTAGAGACACTGTGTGTGAGAGACAGTGTATTAGAGACACTGTCTGAGACAGTGTATTAGAGACACTGTGTGAGACAGCGCATTAGAGACACTGTGTGAGACAGCGTATTAGAGACATTCTGTGTGAGAGATAGTGTATAAAAGACAGTGTGTGTGATAGTGTATTAGAGACACTGTGTGTGAGAGACAGTGCATTAGAGACACTGTATGTGACACAGTGTATTAGAGACACTCTGTGTGAGACAGTGTATTAGAGACTGTGTGTGAGACAGCGTATTAGAGACACTGTGTGAGACAGCGTATTAGAGACACTGTGTGAGACAGCGTATTAGAGACACTGTGTGAGACAGCGTATTAGAGACACTGTGTGTACAACACTGTATTAGAGACACTGTGTGTGAGACAGTGTATTAGAGACACTGTGAGAGACAGTGTATTAGAGACACTGTGAGATAGTGTATTAGAGACACGGTGTGTGAGAAAGTGTATTAGAGACAGTGTGTGAGACAGTGTATTGGAGACACTGTGTGTGAGAGACAGTGTATTAGAGACACTGTGTGTGTGAGACAGTGTATTAGAGACACTGTGTGTGAGAGATAGTGCATTAGAGACACTGTGTGTGAGACAATGTATTAGAGACACTGTGTGAGAGCGTATTAGAGACAATGTGTGAGACAGCTTATTGGAGACACTGTGTGTGAGAGACAGTGTATTAGAGACACTGTGTGTGTGAGACAGTGTATTAGAGACACTGTGTGTGAGACAGTGCATTAGAGACAGTGTGTATGACAGGGTATTAGAGACACTGTGTGTGAGAGATAGTGTATTAGAGACACTGTCTGTGAGAGACAGTGTATTAGAGACACTGTGTGTGAGACAGTGTATTAGACACAGTGTGTGACAGTGTATTAGAGACACCGTGTGAGAGAGTGTGTATTAGAGACACCATGTGTGAGACAGTGCATTAGAGACACTGTGTGTGAGACAGTGTATTAGAGACACTGTGTGTGAAACAGTGTATTAGAGACAATGTGAGAGACAGTGTATTAGAGACACTGTGAGAGACAGTGTATTAGAGACACTGTGTGTGAAACAATGTATTAGAGACACTGTGTGTGAGACATTGTATTAGAGACAGTGTTTGAGACAGTGTATTAGAGACACTGTGTGTGAGACAGTGCATTAGAGACACCGTGTGTGGGACAGTGTATTACAGACACCGTGTGTGAGACAGTGTATTAGAGACACCGTGTGAGAGACAGTGTATTAGAGACACCGTGTGAGTGAGACAGTGTATTAGAGACACTGTATGTGAGACAGCGTATTAGAGACACTGTGTGTGAGACAGTGTATTAGAGGCACCGTGTTTGAGACAGTGTATTAGAGACACCGTGTTTGAGACAGTGCATTAGAGACCGTGTGTGTGACACAGTGTATTAGAGACACTGTGTGTGAGAGATAGTGTATTAGAGACACTGTGTGAGAGATAGTGTATTAGAGACACTGTGTCTGATAGACAGTGTATTAGAGACACTGTGTGTGAGACAGTGTATTAGGGACACATAGTTTGATACAGTGTATTAGAGACACCGTGCTTGAGACAGTGCATTAGAGACACCCTGTATGACACAGTGTATTAGAGACACCGTGTTTGAGACAGTGTATTAGAGACACCGTGTTTGAGACAGTGTATTAGAGACACCGTGTGTGAGACAGGGTATTAGAGACACTGTGTGAGTGAGACAGTGTATTAGAGACACTGTGTGTGAGACAGCGTATTAGAGACAGTGTGTGAGACAGCATATTAGAGACACTGTGTGTGAGGTAGTGTATAAAAGATACTGTGTGTGATAGACAGTGTATTAGAGACACTGTGTGTGAGACAGTGTATTAGAGACACTGTATGTGAGAGACAGGGCATTAGAGACACTGTGTGTCAGACAGTGCATTAGAGACACTGTGTGTGACACAGAGTATTAGAGACACTCTGTGTGAGACAGTGTATTAGAGACTGTGTGTGAGACAGCGTATCAGAGACACTGTGTGAGACAGTGTATTAGAGACACTGTGTGAGACAGCGTATTAGAGACACTGTGTGAGACAGCGTATTAGAGACATTGTGTGTACAACAGTGTATTAGAGACACTGTGTGTGAGACAGTGTATTAGAGACACTGTGAGAGACAGTGTATTAGAGACACTGTGAGAGACAGTGTATTAGAGACACTGTGTGAGAGACAGTGTATTAGAGACATTGTGTGTGAGACAGTGCATTAGAGACACTATGTGTGAGACAGTGTATTAGATACACCGTGTGAGAGACAGTGTATTAGACACTGTATGAGAGACAGTGTACTCGAGATACCATGTGTGAGACAGCGTATTAGAGACACCGTGTGACAGACAGTGTATTAGAGACAATGTGTGTGAGACAGCGTATTAGAGACACTGGGTGAGACAGCGTATTGGAGACACTGTGTGTGAGAGACAGTGTATTAGAGACACTGTGTGTGAGAGACAGTGTATTAGAGACACTGTGTGTGTGAGACAGTGTATTAGAGACACTGTGTGTGAGACAGTGCATTAGAGACAGTGTGTGTGACACAGGGTATTAGAGACACTGTGTGTGAGAGATAGTGTATTAGAGACACTGTCTGTGAGAGACAGTGTATTAGAGACAGTGTGTGACAGTGTATTAGAGACACCGTGTGAGAGAGTGTGTATTAGACACCATGTGTGAGACAGTGCATTAGAGACACTGTGTGTGAGACAGTGTATGAGAGACACTGTGATAGACAGTGTATTAGAGACACTGTGTGTGAGACAGTGTACTAGAGACACTGTGTGTGAGACAGTGTATTAGAGACAGTGTTTGAGACAGTGTATTAGAGACACTGTGTGTGAGACAGTACATTACAGACACCGTGTGTGGGACAGTGCATTAGAGACCGTGTCTGTGACACAGTGTATTAGAGACACTGTGTGTGAGAGATAGTGTATTAGAGACACTGTGTGTGACAGATAGTGTATTAGAGACACTGTGTCTGAGAGACAGTGTATTAGAGACACTGTGTCTGAGAGACAGTGTATTAGAGACACTGTGTGTGAGACAGTGTATTAGAGACACAGTGTTTGATACAGTGTATTAGAGACACCGTGTTTGAGACAGTGCATTAGAGACACTGTGTATGAGACAGTGTATTAGAGACACCGTGTTTGAGACAGTGTATTAGAGACACCGTGTTTGAGACAGTGTATTAAAGACACCGTGTGTGAGACAGTGTATTAGAGACACTGTGTGAGTGAGACAGTGCATTATAATCATTCTGTGTGAGACAGTGTATTAGAGACACTGTGTGAGACAGTGTATTAGAGACACTGTGTGTGAGACAGTGCATTAGAGACAGTGTGTGTGACACCGTGTATCAGAGACACTGTGTGTGAGAGATAGTGTATTAGAGACACTGTGTGTGAGAGACAGTGTATTAGAGACACTGTCAGTGAGAGACAGTGCATTAGAGACACTGTGCGTGAGACAGTGCATGAGAGACAATGTGAGACAGTGTATTAGAGACACTGTGTGTACAATAGTGTATTAGAGACACTGTGTGAGAGACAGTGTATTAGAGACACTGTGAGAGACAGTGTATTAGAGACACTGTTGGAGAGACAGTGTATTAGCGACACTGTGTGTGAGACACTGTGAGTGAGAAAGTGTATTAGAGACTGTGTGTGAGACAGTGTATTAGAGACACTGTGTGTGAGACAGTGCATTAGAGACACCGTGTGTGGGACAGTGCATTACAGACACCGTGTGTGAGGCAGTGTATTAGAGACACCGTGTGAGAGACAGTGTATTAGAGACACCGTGTGAGTGAGACAGTGTATTAGAGACACTGTGTGTGAGACAGTGTATTAGAGACACTGTGTGTGAGAGACAGTGTATTAGAGACACTGTGTGTGTGAGACAGTGTATTAGAGACTGTGTGTGAGACAGCGTATTAGAGACTCTGTGTGAGACAGTGTATTAGAGACACTGTGTGAGACAGATAGTGTATTAGAGACACTGTGTCTGATAGACAGTGTATTAGAGACACTGTGTCTGAGAGACAGTGTATTAGAGACACTGTGTGTGAGACAGTGTATTAGAGACACAGTGTTTGATACAGTGTATTAGAGACACCGTGTTTGAGACAGTGCATTGGAGACACTGTGTATGAGACAGTGTATTAGAGACACCGTGTTTGAGACAGTGTATTAGAGACACCGTGTTTGAGACAGTGTATTAAAGACACCGTGTGTGAGACAGTGTATTAGAGACACTGTGTGAGACAGTGTATTAGAGACACTGTGTGTGAGAGATAGTGTATTAAAGACACTGTGTGTGAGAGATAGTGTATTAGAGACACTGTGTGTGTGAGACAGTGTATTAGAGACACTGTGTGTGAGACAGTGCATTAGAGACAGTGTGTGTGACACAGTGTATCAGAGACACTGTGTGTGAGAGATAGTGTATTAGAGACACTGTGTGTGAGAGAGAGTGTATTAGAGACACTGTGTGTGAGACAGTGCATTAGAGACACTATGTGTGAGACAGTGCATGAGAGACACTGTGTGTACAATAGTGTATTAGAGACACTGTGTGAGAGACGGTGTATTAGACACTGTGTGAGAGACAGTGTATTAGAGACACCGTGTGAGAGACAGTGTATTAGACACTGTGTGAGTGAGACAGTGTATCAGAGACTCTGTGTGTGAGACAGTGTATTAGAGACACTGTGTGAGAAAGTGTATTAGAGACACTTTGTGTGAGACAGTGTATTTGAGACATGGTGTGTGAGACAGTGTATTTGAGACACCGTGTGAGAGACAGTGTATTAGAGACACTGTGTGAGAAAGTGTATTAGAGACACTGTGTTTGAGACAGTGTATTAGAGACACTGTGTGAGACAGCGTATTAGAGACACTGTGTGAGAGAGATAGTGTATTAAAGACACTGTGTGTGAGAGATAGTGTATTAGAGACACTGTGTGTGAGAGACAGTGTATTAGAGACACTCTGTGTGTGAGACAGTGTATTAGAGACACCGAGTTTGAGACAGTGTATCAGAGACACTGTGTGTGAGAGATAGTGTATTAGAGACACTGTGTGTGTGAGACAGTGTATTAGAGACACTGTGTGTGAGACAGTGCATTAGAGACAGTGTGTGTGACACAGTGTATCAGAGACACTGTGTGTGAGAGATAGTGTATTAGAGACACTGTGTGTGAGAGACAGTGTATTAGAGACACTGTGTGTGAGACAGTGCATTAGAGACACTATGTGTGAGACAGTGCATGAGAGACACTGTGTGTACAATAGTATATTAGAGACACTGTGTGATAGACAGTGTATTAGAGACACTGTGAGAGACAGTGCATTAGAGACACTCTGTGAGAGACAGTGTATTAGCGACACTGTGTGTGAGACAGTGTATTAGAGACACTGTGTGTGAGAAAGTGCATTAGAGACAGTGTGTGAGACAGTGTATTAGAGACACTGTGTGTGAGACAGTGCATTAGAGACACTGTGTGTGAGACAGTGCATTAGAGACACCGTGTGTGGGACAGTGCATTACAGACACCGTGTGTGAGACAGTGTATTAGAGACACCGTGTGAGAGACAGTGTATTAGAGACACCGTGTGAGTGAGACAGTGTATTAGAGACACTGTGTGTGAGACAGCGTATTAGAGACACTGTGAGACAGCGTATTAGAGACACTGTGTGAGACAGCGTATTAGAGACACTGTGTGTGAGAGACAGTGTATTAGAGACACTGTGTGTGTGAGACAGTGTATTAGAGACACTGTGTGTGAGACAGTGCATTAGAGACAGTGTGTGTGACACAGGGTATTAGAGACACTGTGTGTGAGAGATAGTGTATTAGAGACACTGACTGTGAGAGACAGTGTATTAGAGACACTGTGTGTGAGACAGTGTATTAGAGACAGTGTGTGACAGTGTATTAGAGACACCGTGTGAGAGAGTCTGTATTAGAGACACGATGTGTGAGACAGTGCATTAGAGACCCTGTGTGTGAGACAGTGTATTAGAGACACCGTGTTTGAGACAGTGTATTAGAGACACTGTGTGTGAGACAGTGCATTAGAGACACTGAGTGTGAGACAGTGTATTAGAGACACTGTGTGTGACAGTGCATTAGAGACACTGTGTGTGAGACAGTGCATTAGAGACACTGTGAGAGACAGTGTATTAGAGACACTGTGTGTGAGACAGTGCATTAGAGACAGTGTCTGTGACACAGTGTATCAGAGACACTGTGTGTGAGAGATGGTGCATTAGAGACACTGTGTGTGAGATACAGTGTATTAGAGACAGTGTGTGAGACAGTGCATTAGAGACACTGTGTGTGAGACAGTGCATTAGAGACACAGTGTATGAGACAGTGTATTAGAGACACTGTCTGAGACATTGTACTAGAGACACTGTGTGAGACAGCGCATTAGAGACACTGTGTGAGACAGCGTATTAGAGACACTCAATGTGAGAGATAGTGTATAAAAGACAGTGTGTGTGATAGTGTA
Source organism: Mobula birostris (assembly GCF_030028105.1). Lineage (NCBI taxonomy): Eukaryota > Metazoa > Chordata > Chondrichthyes > Myliobatiformes > Myliobatidae > Mobula > Mobula birostris. The sequence goes on from NW_027275099.1 coordinate 19,698, forward strand.
TTAGAGACACTGTGTGTGAGAGACAGTGCATTAGAGACACTGTGTGTGACACAGTGTATTAGAGACACTCTCTGTGAGACAGTGTATTGGAGACCGTGTGTGAGACAGCGTATTAGAGACACTGTGTGAGACAGCGTATTAGAGACACTGTGTGAGACAGCGTATTAGAGACACTGTGTGTACAACAGTGTATTAGAGACACTGTGTGTGAGACAGTGTATTAGAGACACTGTGTGAGACAGTATATTAGAGACACCGTGTGAGTGAGACAGTGTATCAGAGACACTATGTGTGAGACAGCGTATTAGAGACACTGTGTGAGACAGCGTATTAGAGACACTGTGTGAGACAGTGTATTAGAGACACTGTGTGTGAGAGATAGTGTATTAAAGACACTGTGTGTGAGAGATAGTGTATTAGAGACACTGTGTGTGTGAGACAGTGTATTAGAGACACTGTGTGTGAGACAGTGCATTAGAGACAGTGTGTGTGACACAGTGTATCAGAGACACTGTGTCTGAGAGATAGTGTATTAGAGACACTGTGTGAGAGACAGTGTATTAGTGACACAGTGTGTGAGACAGTGCATTAGAGACACTATGTGTGAGACAGTCCATGAGAGACACTGTGTGTACAATAGTGTATTAGAGACACTGTGTGATAGACAGTGTATTAGAGACACTGTGAGAGACAGTGCATTAGAGACACTGTGTGAGAGACAGTGTATTAGCGACACTGTGTGTGAGACAGTGTATTTGAGACACTGTGTGTGAGAAAGTGTATTAGAGACAGTGTGTGAGACAGTGAATTAGAGACACTGTGTGTCAGACAGTGTATTAGAGACACTGTGTGAGACAGATAGTGTATTAGAGACACTGTGTCTGAGAGACAGTGTATTAGAGACACTGTGTCTGAGAGACAGTGTATTAGAGACACTGTGTGTGAGACAGTGTATTAGAGACACAGTGTTTGATACAGTGTATTAGAGACACCGTGTTTGAGACAGTGCATTAGAGACACTGTGTATGAGACAGTGTATTAGAGACACCGTGTTTGAGACAGTGTATTAGAGACACCGTGTTTGAGACAGTGTATTAAAGACACTGTGTGTGAGACAGTGTATTAGAGACACTGTGTGAGTGAGACAGTGCATTATAATCACTCTGTGTGAGACAGTGTATTAGAGACATTGTGTGAGACAGTGTATTAGAGACACTGTGTGTGAGACAGTGCATTAGAGACAGTGTGTGTGACACAGTGTATCAGAGACACTGTGTGTGAGAGATAGTGTATTAGAGACACTGTGTGTGAGAGAAAGTGTATTAGAGACACTGTCAGTGAGAGACAGTGCATTAGAGACACTGTGTGTGAGACAGTGTATTAGAGACACTGTGAGAGACAGTGTATTAGAGACACTGTGAGAGACAGTGTATTAGAGACACTGTTGGAGAGACAGTGTATTAGCGACACTGTGTGTGAGACACTGTGAGTGAGAAAGTGTATTAGAGACTGTGTGTGAGACAGTGTATTAGAGACACTGTGTGTGAGACAGTGCATTAGAGACACCGTGTGTGGGACAGTGCATTACAGTCACCGTGTGTGAGGCAGTGCATTAGAGACACCGTGTGAGAGACAGTGTATTAGAGACACCGTGTGAGTGAGACAGTGTATTAGAGACACTGTGTGTGAGACAGTGTATTAGAGACACTGTGTGTGAGACAGCGTATTAGAGACACTGTGAGGCAGCGTATTAGAGACACTGTGTGAGACAGCGTATTAGAGACACTGTGTGAGACAGCGTATTAGAGACACTGTGTGTGTGAGACAGTGTATTAGAGACTCTGTGTGAGACAGTGTATTAGAGACACTGTGTGAGACAGCGTATTAGAGACACTGTGTGAGACAGCGTATTGGAGACACTCTGCGTGAGAGATAGTGTATAAAAGACACTGTGTGTGATAGTGTACTAGAGACACTGCGTGTCACAGACAGTGCATTAGAGACACTGTGTGTGACACAGTGTATTAGAGACACTCTGTGTGAGACAGTGTATTAGAGGCTGTTTGTGAGACAGCGTATTAGAGACACTGTGTGAGACAGCGAATTAGAGACACTGTGTGAGACAGCGTCTTAGAGACAGTGTGTGAGACAGTGTATTAGAGACACTGTGAGAGTGAGACAGTGTATTAGAGACACTGTGTGTGAGACAGCGTAGTAGAGACACTGTGAGACAGCGTATTAGAGGCACTGTGTGAGACAGCGTATTAGAGACACTGTGTGTGAGAGACAGTGTATTAGAGACACTGTGTGTGAGAGACAGTGCATTAGAGACACTGTGTGTGACACAGTGTATTAGAGACACTCTCTGTGAGACAGTGTATTGGAGACCGTGTGTGAGACAGCGTATTAGAGACACTGTGTGAGACAGCGTATTAGAGACACTGTGTGAGACAGCGTATTAGAGACACTGTGTGTACAACAGTGTATTAGAGACACTGTGTGTGAGACAGTGTATTAGAGACACTGTGTGAGACAGTGTATTAGAGACACCGTGTGAGTGAGACAGTGTATCAGAGACACCATGTGTGAGACAGCGTATTAGAGACACTGTGTGAGACAGTGTATTAGAGACACTGTATGTGAGAGATAGTGTATTAAAGACACTGTGTGTGAGAGATAGTGTATTAGAGACACTGTGTGTGAGAGACAGTGTATTAGAGACACTGTGTGTGAGACAGTGCATTAGAGACACTGTGTGTGAGAGATAGTGTATTAGAGACACTGTGTGTGAGAGAAAGTGTATTAGAGACACTGTCAGTGAGAGACAGTGCATTAGAGACACTGTGTGTGAGACAGTGTATTAGAGACACTGTGAGAGACAGTGTATTAGAGGCACTGTGAGAGACAGTGTATTAGAGACACTGTTGGAGAGACAGTGTATTAGCGACACTGTGTGTGAGACACTGTGAGTGAGAAAGTGTATTAGAGACTGTGTGTGAGACAGTGTATTAGAGACACTGTGTGTGAGACAGTGCATTAGAGACACCGTGTGTGGGACAGTGCATTACAGTCACCGTGTGTGAGGCAGTGCATTGGAGACACCGTGTGAGAGACAGTGTATTAGAGACACCGTGTGAGTGAGACAGTGTATTAGAGACACTGTGTGTGAGACAGTGTATTAGAGACACTGTGAGTGAGACAGCGTATTAGAGACACTGTGAGGCAGCGTATTAGAGACACTGTGTGAGACAGCGTATTAGAGACACTGTGTGTGAGAGACAGTGTATTAGAGACACTGTGTGTGTGAGACAGTGTATTAGAGACTGTGTGTGAGACAGCGTATTAGAGACTCTGTGTGAGACAGTGTATTAGAGACACTGTGTGAGACAGCGTATTAGACACACTGTGTGAGACAGCGTATTGGAGAAACTCTGCGTGAGAGATAGTGTATAAAAGACACTGTGTGTGATAGTGTACTAGAGACACTGCGTGTCACAGACAGTGCATTAGAGACACTGTGTGTGACACAGTGTATTAGAGACACTCTGTGTGAGACAGTGTATTAGAGGCTGTGTGTGAGACAGCGTATTAGAGACACTGTGTGAGACAGCGAATTAGAGACACTGTGTGAGACAGCGTCTTAGAGACAGTGTGTGAGACAGTTTATTAGAGACACTGTGAGAGACAGTGTATTAGAGACACTGTGAGAGTGAGACAGTGTATTAGAGACACTGTGTGTGAGACAGCGTAGTAGAGACACTGTGAGACAGCGTATTAGAGGCACTGTGTGAGACAGCGTATTAGAGACACTGTGTGTGAGAGACAGTGTATTAGAGACACTGTGTGTGAGAGACAGTGTATTAGAGACACTGTGTGTGTGAGACAGTGTACTAGAGACACTGTGTGTGAGACAGTGCATTAGAGAGTGTGTGTGACACAGGGTATTAGAGACACTGTGTGTGAGAGATAGTGCATTAGAGACACTGTGTGTGAGAGACAGTGTAATAGAGACACTGTGTGTGAGACAGTGTATTAGAGACAGTGTGTGACAGTGTATGAGAGACACCGTGTGAGAGAGTGTGTATTAGAGACACCATGTGTGAGACAGTGCATTAGAGACACTGTATGTGAGACAGTGTATTAGAGACACCGTGTTTGAGACAGTGTATTAGAGACACTGTGTGTGAGACAGTGCATTAGGGACACTGTGTGTGAGACAGTGCATTAGAGACACCGTGTATGAGACAGTGTATTAGAGACACCGTGTGAGAGACAGTGTATTAGAGACACCGTGTGAGTGAGACAGTGTATTAGAGACACTGTGTGTGAGACAGCATATTAGAGACACTGTGTGAGACAGCGTATTAGAGACACTGTGTGTGAGAGACAGTGTATTAGAGACACTGTGTGTGAGAGACAGTGTATTAGAGACACTGTCTGAGACAGTGTATTAGAGACACTGTGTGAGACAGCGCATTACAGACACTGTGTGAGACAGCGTATTAGAGACACTCTGTGTGAGAGATAGTGTATAAAAGACAGTGTGTGTGATAGTGTATTAGAGACACTGTGTGTGAGAGACAGTGCATTAGAGACACTGTATGTGACACAGTGTATTAGAGACACTCTGTGTGAGACAGTGTATTAGAGACTGTGTGTGAGACAGCTTATTAGAGACACTGTGTGAGACAGCGTATTAGAGACACTGTGTGTACAACAGTGTATTAGAGACACTGTGTGTGAGACAGTGTATTAGAGACACTGTGAGAGACAGTGTATTAGAGACACGGTGTGTGAGAAAGTGTATTAGAGACAGTGTGTGAGACAGTGTATTGGAGACACTGTGTGTGAGACAGTGTATTAGAGACACCGTGTGAGTGAGACAGTGTATTAGAGACACTATGTGTGAGACAGCGTATTAGAGACACTGTGTGAGACAGCGAATTAGAGACACTGTGTGAGACAGTGTATTAGAGACACTGTGTGTGAGAGATAGTGTATTAAAGACACTGTGCGTGAGAGACAGTGTATTAGAGACACTGTGCGTGAGAGACAGTGTATTAGAGACACTGTGTGTGTGAGACAGTGTATTAGAGACACTGTGTGTGTGAGACAGTGTATTAGAGACACTGTGTGTGAGGCAGTGTATTAGAGACAGTGTGTGTGACACAGGGTATTAGAGACACTGTGTGTGAGAGATAGTGCATTAGAGACACTGTGTGTGAGAGACAGTGTATTAGAGACACTGTGTGTGAGACAGTGTATTAGAGACACCGTGTGAGAGAGTGTGTATTAGAGACACCATGTGTGAGACAGTGCATTAGAGACACTGTATGTGAGACAATGTATTAGAGACACTGTGTGAGAGCGTATTAGAGACAATGTGTGAGACAGCTTATTGGAGACACTGTGTGTGAGAGACTGTGTATTAGAGACACTGTGTGTGAGAGACAGTGTATTAGAGACACTGTGTGTGTGAGACAGTGTATTAGAGACACTGTGTGTGAGACAGTGCATTAGAGACAGTGTGTGTGACACAGGGTATTAGAGACACTGTGTGTGAGAGATAGTGTATTAGAGACACTGTCTGTGAGAGACAGTGTATTAGAGACAGTGTGTGACAGTGTATTAGAGACACCATGTGAGAGAGTGTGTATTAGAGACACCATGTGTGAGACAGTGCATTAGAGACACTGTATGTGAGACAGTGTATTAGAGACACCGTGTTTGAGACAGTGTATTAGAGACACTGTGTGTGAGACAGTGCATTAGGGACACTGTGTGTGAGACAGTGCATTAGAGACACCGTGTATGAGACAGTGTATTAGAGACACCGTGTGAGAGACAGTGTATTAGAGACACCGTGTGAGTGAGACAGTGTATTAGAGACACTGTGTGTGAGACAGCATATTAGAGACACTGTGTGAGACAGCGTATTAGAGACACTGTGTGTGAGAGACAGTGTATTAGAGACACTGTGTGTGAGAGACAGTGTATTAGAGACACTGTCTGAGACAGTGTATTAGAGACACTGTGTGAGACAGCGCATTACAGACACTGTGTGAGACAGCGTATTAGAGACACTCTGTGTGAGAGATAGTGTATAAAAGACAGTGTGTGTGATAGTGTATTAGAGACACTGTGTGTGAGAGACAGTGCATTAGAGACACTGTATGTGACACAGTGTATTAGAGACACTCTGTGTGAGACAGTGTATTAGAGACTGTGTGTGAGACAGCTTATTAGAGACACTGTGTGAGACAGCGTATTAGAGACACTGTGTGTACAACAGTGTATTAGAGACACTGTGTGTGAGACAGTGTATTAGAGACACTGTGAGAGACAGTGTATTAGAGACACGGTGTGTGAGAAAGTGTATTAGAGACAGTGTGTGAGACAGTGTATTGGAGACACTGTGTGTGAGACAGTGTATTAGAGACACCGTGTGAGTGAGACAGTGTATTAGAGACACTATGTGTGAGACAGCGTATTAGAGACACTGTGTGAGACAGCGAATTAGAGACACTGTGTGAGACAGTGTATTAGAGACACTGTGTGTGAGAGATAGTGTATTAAAGACACTGTGCGTGAGAGACAGTGTATTAGAGACACTGTGCGTGAGAGACAGTGTATTAGAGACACTGTGTGTGTGAGACAGTGTATTAGAGACACTGTGTGTGTGAGACAGTGTATTAGAGACACTGTGTGTGAGGCAGTGTATTAGAGACAGTGTGTGTGACACAGGGTATTAGAGACACTGTGTGTGAGAGATAGTGCATTAGAGACACTGTGTGTGAGAGACAGTGTATTAGAGACACTGTGTGTGAGACAGTGTATTAGAGACACCGTGTGAGAGAGTGTGTATTAGAGACACCATGTGTGAGACAGTGCATTAGAGACACTGTATGTGAGACAATGTATTAGAGACACTGTGTGAGAGCGTATTAGAGACAATGTGTGAGACAGCTTATTGGAGACACTGTGTGTGAGAGACTGTGTATTAGAGACACTGTGTGTGAGAGACAGTGTATTAGAGACACTGTGTGTGTGAGACAGTGTATTAGAGACACTGTGTGTGAGACAGTGCATTAGAGACAGTGTGTGTGACACAGGGTATTAGAGACACTGTGTGTGAGAGATAGTGTATTAGAGACACTGTCTGTGAGAGACAGTGTATTAGAGACAGTGTGTGACAGTGTATTAGAGACACCGTGTGAGAGAGTGTGTATTAGAGACACCATGTGTGAGACAGTGCATTAGAGACACTGTGTGTGAGACAGTGTATTAGAGACACTGTGTGTACAACAGTGTATTAGAGACACTGTGTGTGAAACAGTGTATTAGAGACAATGTGAGAGACAGTGTATTAGAGACACTGTGAGAGACAGTGTATTAGAGACACTGTGTGAGTGAGACAGTGTATTAGAGACACTGTATGTGAGACAGCGTATTAGAGACACTGTGTGTGAGACAGTGTATTAGAGGCACCGTGTTTGAGACAGTGTATTAGAGACACCGTGTTTGAGACAGTGCATTAGAGACCGTGTGTGTGACACAGTGTATTAGAGACACTGTGTGTGAGAGATAGTGCATTAGAGACACTGTGTGTGAGAGACAGTGTATTAGAGACACTGTGTGTGAGACAGTGTATTAGAGACACCGTGTGAGAGAGTGTGTATTAGAGACACCATGTGTGAGACAGTGCATTAGAGACACTGTATGTGAGACAATGTATTAGAGACACTGTGTGAGAGCGTATTAGAGACAATGTGTGAGACAGCTTATTGGAGACACTGTGTGTGAGAGACTGTGTATTAGAGACACTGTGTGTGAGAGACAGTGTATTAGAGACACTGTGTGTGTGAGACAGTGTATTAGAGACACTGTGTGTGAGACAGTGCATTAGAGACAGTGTGTGTGACACAGGGTATTAGAGACACTGTGTGTGAGAGATAGTGTATTAGAGACACTGTCTGTGAGAGACAGTGTATTAGAGACAGTGTGTGACAGTGTATTAGAGACACCGTGTGAGAGAGTGTGTATTAGAGACACCATGTGTGAGACAGTGCATTAGAGACACTGTGTGTGAGACAGTGTATTAGAGACACTGTGTGTACAACAGTGTATTAGAGACACTGTGTGTGAAACAGTGTATTAGAGACAATGTGAGAGACAGTGTATTAGAGACACTGTGAGAGACAGTGTATTAGAGACACTGTGTGAGTGAGACAGTGTATTAGAGACACTGTATGTGAGACAGCGTATTAGAGACACTGTGTGTGAGACAGTGTATTAGAGGCACCGTGTTTGAGACAGTGTATTAGAGACACCGTGTTTGAGACAGTGCATTAGAGACCGTGTGTGTGACACAGTGTATTAGAGACTCTGTGTGAGACAGTGTATTAGAGACACTGTGTGAGACAGATAGTGTATTAGAGACACTGTGTCTGAGAGACAGTGTATTAGAGACACTGTGTGTGAGACAGCGTATTAGAGACACTGTGTGAGACAGCGTATTAGAGACACTGTGTGTGAGAGACAGTGTATTAGAGACACTGTGTGTGAGAGACAGTGTATTAGAGACACTGTCTCAGACAGTGTATTAGAGACACTGTGTGAGACAGCGCATTAGAGACACTGTGTGAGACAGCGTATTAGAGACACTCTGTGTGAGAGATAGTGTATAAAAGACAGTGTGTGTGATAGTGTATTAGAGACACTGTGTGTGAGAGACAGTGCATTAGAGACACTGTATGTGACACAGTGTATTAGAGACACTCTGTGTGAGACAGTGTATTAGAGACTGTGTGTGAGACAGTGTATTAGAGACACTGTGTGTGAGACAGTGCATTAGAGACACCGTGTGTGGGACAGTGCATTACAGACACCGTGTGTGAGGCAGTGTATTAGAGACACCGTGTGAGAGACAGTGTATTAGAGACACCGTGTGAGTGAGACAGTGTATTAGAGATACTGTGTGTGAGACAGTGTATTAGAGACACTGTGTGTGAGACAGCGTATTAGAGACACTGTGAGGCAGCGTATTAGAGACACTGTGTGAGACAGCGTATTAGAGACACTGTGTGTGAGAGACAGTGTATTAGAGACACTGTGTGTGTGAGACAGTGTATTAGAGACTCTGTGTGAGACAGTGTATTAGAGACACTGTGTGAGACAGATAGTGTATTAGAGACACTGTGTCTGAGAGACAGTGTATTAGAGACACTGTGTCTGAGAGACAGTGTATTAGAGACACCGTGTTTGAGACAGTGTATTAGAGACACTGTGTGTGAGACAGTGCATTAGGGACACTGTGTGTGAGACAGTGCATTAGAGACACCGTGTATGAGACAGTGTATTAGAGACACCGTGTGAGAGACAGTGTATTAGAGACACCGTGTGAGTGAGACAGTGTATTAGAGACACTGTGTGTGAGACAGCATATTAGAGACACTGTGTGAGACAGCGTATTAGAGACACTGTGTGTGAGAGACAGTGTATTAGAGACACTGTGTGTGAGAGACAGTGTATTAGAGACACTGTCTGAGACAGTGTATTAGAGACACTGTGTGAGACAGCGCATTACAGACACTGTGTGAGACAGCGTATTAGAGACACTCTGTGTGAGAGATAGTGTATAAAAGACAGTGTGTGTGATAGTGTATTAGAGACACTGTGTGTGAGAGACAGTGCATTAGAGACACTGTATGTGACACAGTGTATTAGAGACACTCTGTGTGAGACAGTGTATTAGAGACTGTGTGTGAGACAGCTTATTAGAGACACTGTGTGAGACAGCGTATTAGAGACACTGTGTGTACAACAGTGTATTAGAGACACTGTGTGTGAGACAGTGTATTAGAGACACTGTGAGAGACAGTGTATTAGAGACACGGTGTGTGAGAAAGTGTATTAGAGACAGTGTGTGAGACAGTGTATTGGAGACACTGTGTGTGAGACAGTGTATTAGAGACACCGTGTGAGTGAGACAGTGTATTAGAGACACTATGTGTGAGACAGCGTATTAGAGACACTGTGTGAGACAGCGAATTAGAGACACTGTGTGAGACAGTGTATTAGAGACACTGTGTGTGAGAGATAGTGTATTAAAGACACTGTGCGTGAGAGACAGTGTATTAGAGACACTGTGCGTGAGAGACAGTGTATTAGAGACACTGTGTGTGTGAGACAGTGTATTAGAGACACTGTGTGTGTGAGACAGTGTATTAGAGACACTGTGTGTGAGGCAGTGTATTAGAGACAGTGTGTGTGACACAGGGTATTAGAGACACTGTGTGTGAGAGATAGTGCATTAGAGACACTGTGTGTGAGAGACAGTGTATTAGAGACACTGTGTGTGAGACAGTGTATTAGAGACACCGTGTGAGAGAGTGTGTATTAGAGACACCATGTGTGAGACAGTGCATTAGAGACACTGTATGTGAGACAATGTATTAGAGACACTGTGTGAGAGCGTATTAGAGACAATGTGTGAGACAGCTTATTGGAGACACTGTGTGTGAGAGACTGTGTATTAGAGACACTGTGTGTGAGAGACAGTGTATTAGAGACACTGTGTGTGTGAGACAGTGTATTAGAGACACTGTGTGTGAGACAGTGCATTAGAGACAGTGTGTGTGACACAGGGTATTAGAGACACTGTGTGTGAGAGATAGTGTATTAGAGACACTGTCTGTGAGAGACAGTGTATTAGAGACAGTGTGTGACAGTGTATTAGAGACACCATGTGAGAGAGTGTGTATTAGAGACACCATGTGTGAGACAGTGCATTAGAGACACTGTATGTGAGACAGTGTATTAGAGACACCGTGTTTGAGACAGTGTATTAGAGACACTGTGTGTGAGACAGTGCATTAGGGACACTGTGTGTGAGACAGTGCATTAGAGACACCGTGTATGAGACAGTGTATTAGAGACACCGTGTGAGAGACAGTGTATTAGAGACACCGTGTGAGTGAGACAGTGTATTAGAGACACTGTGTGTGAGACAGCATATTAGAGACACTGTGTGAGACAGCGTATTAGAGACACTGTGTGTGAGAGACAGTGTATTAGAGACACTGTGTGTGAGAGACAGTGTATTAGAGACACTGTCTGAGACAGTGTATTAGAGACACTGTGTGAGACAGCGCATTACAGACACTGTGTGAGACAGCGTATTAGAGACACTCTGTGTGAGAGATAGTGTATAAAAGACAGTGTGTGTGATAGTGTATTAGAGACACTGTGTGTGAGAGACAGTGCATTAGAGACACTGTATGTGACACAGTGTATTAGAGACACTCTGTGTGAGACAGTGTATTAGAGACTGTGTGTGAGACAGCTTATTAGAGACACTGTGTGAGACAGCGTATTAGAGACACTGTGTGTACAACAGTGTATTAGAGACACTGTGTGTGAGACAGTGTATTAGAGACACTGTGAGAGACAGTGTATTAGAGACACGGTGTGTGAGAAAGTGTATTAGAGACAGTGTGTGAGACAGTGTATTGGAGACACTGTGTGTGAGACAGTGTATTAGAGACACCGTGTGAGTGAGACAGTGTATTAGAGACACTATGTGTGAGACAGCGTATTAGAGACACTGTGTGAGACAGCGAATTAGAGACACTGTGTGAGACAGTGTATTAGAGACACTGTGTGTGAGAGATAGTGTATTAAAGACACTGTGCGTGAGAGACAGTGTATTAGAGACACTGTGCGTGAGAGACAGTGTATTAGAGACACTGTGTGTGTGAGACAGTGTATTAGAGACACTGTGTGTGTGAGACAGTGTATTAGAGACACTGTGTGTGAGGCAGTGTATTAGAGACAGTGTGTGTGACACAGGGTATTAGAGACACTGTGTGTGAGAGATAGTGCATTAGAGACACTGTGTGTGAGAGACAGTGTATTAGAGACACTGTGTGTGAGACAGTGTATTAGAGACACCGTGTGAGAGAGTGTGTATTAGAGACACCATGTGTGAGACAGTGCATTAGAGACACTGTATGTGAGACAATGTATTAGAGACACTGTGTGAGAGCGTATTAGAGACAATGTGTGAGACAGCTTATTGGAGACACTGTGTGTGAGAGACTGTGTATTAGAGACACTGTGTGTGAGAGACAGTGTATTAGAGACACTGTGTGTGTGAGACAGTGTATTAGAGACACTGTGTGTGAGACAGTGCATTAGAGACAGTGTGTGTGACACAGGGTATTAGAGACACTGTGTGTGAGAGATAGTGTATTAGAGACACTGTCTGTGAGAGACAGTGTATTAGAGACAGTGTGTGACAGTGTATTAGAGACACCGTGTGAGAGAGTGTGTATTAGAGACACCATGTGTGAGACAGTGCATTAGAGACACTGTGTGTGAGACAGTGTATTAGAGACACTGTGTGTACAACAGTGTATTAGAGACACTGTGTGTGAAACAGTGTATTAGAGACAATGTGAGAGACAGTGTATTAGAGACACTGTGAGAGACAGTGTATTAGAGACACTGTGTGAGTGAGACAGTGTATTAGAGACACTGTATGTGAGACAGCGTATTAGAGACACTGTGTGTGAGACAGTGTATTAGAGGCACCGTGTTTGAGACAGTGTATTAGAGACACCGTGTTTGAGACAGTGCATTAGAGACCGTGTGTGTGACACAGTGTATTAGAGACACTGTGTGTGAGAGATAGTGCATTAGAGACACTGTGTGTGAGAGACAGTGTATTAGAGACACTGTGTGTGAGACAGTGTATTAGAGACACCGTGTGAGAGAGTGTGTATTAGAGACACCATGTGTGAGACAGTGCATTAGAGACACTGTATGTGAGACAATGTATTAGAGACACTGTGTGAGAGCGTATTAGAGACAATGTGTGAGACAGCTTATTGGAGACACTGTGTGTGAGAGACTGTGTATTAGAGACACTGTGTGTGAGAGACAGTGTATTAGAGACACTGTGTGTGTGAGACAGTGTATTAGAGACACTGTGTGTGAGACAGTGCATTAGAGACAGTGTGTGTGACACAGGGTATTAGAGACACTGTGTGTGAGAGATAGTGTATTAGAGACACTGTCTGTGAGAGACAGTGTATTAGAGACAGTGTGTGACAGTGTATTAGAGACACCGTGTGAGAGAGTGTGTATTAGAGACACCATGTGTGAGACAGTGCATTAGAGACACTGTGTGTGAGACAGTGTATTAGAGACACTGTGTGTACAACAGTGTATTAGAGACACTGTGTGTGAAACAGTGTATTAGAGACAATGTGAGAGACAGTGTATTAGAGACACTGTGAGAGACAGTGTATTAGAGACACTGTGTGAGTGAGACAGTGTATTAGAGACACTGTATGTGAGACAGCGTATTAGAGACACTGTGTGTGAGACAGTGTATTAGAGGCACCGTGTTTGAGACAGTGTATTAGAGACACCGTGTTTGAGACAGTGCATTAGAGACCGTGTGTGTGACACAGTGTATTAGAGACTCTGTGTGAGACAGTGTATTAGAGACACTGTGTGAGACAGATAGTGTATTAGAGACACTGTGTCTGAGAGACAGTGTATTAGAGACACTGTGTGTGAGACAGCGTATTAGAGACACTGTGTGAGACAGCGTATTAGAGACACTGTGTGTGAGAGACAGTGTATTAGAGACACTGTGTGTGAGAGACAGTGTATTAGAGACACTGTCTCAGACAGTGTATTAGAGACACTGTGTGAGACAGCGCATTAGAGACACTGTGTGAGACAGCGTATTAGAGACACTCTGTGTGAGAGATAGTGTATAAAAGACAGTGTGTGTGATAGTGTATTAGAGACACTGTGTGTGAGAGACAGTGCATTAGAGACACTGTATGTGACACAGTGTATTAGAGACACTCTGTGTGAGACAGTGTATTAGAGACTGTGTGTGAGACAGTGTATTAGAGACACTGTGTGTGAGACAGTGCATTAGAGACACCGTGTGTGGGACAGTGCATTACAGACACCGTGTGTGAGGCAGTGTATTAGAGACACCGTGTGAGAGACAGTGTATTAGAGACACCGTGTGAGTGAGACAGTGTATTAGAGATACTGTGTGTGAGACAGTGTATTAGAGACACTGTGTGTGAGACAGCGTATTAGAGACACTGTGAGGCAGCGTATTAGAGACACTGTGTGAGACAGCGTATTAGAGACACTGTGTGTGAGAGACAGTGTATTAGAGACACTGTGTGTGTGAGACAGTGTATTAGAGACTCTGTGTGAGACAGTGTATTAGAGACACTGTGTGAGACAGATAGTGTATTAGAGACACTGTGTCTGAGAGACAGTGTATTAGAGACACTGTGTCTGAGAGACAGTGTATTAGAGACACTGTGTGTGAGACAGTGTATTAGAGACACAGTGTTTGATACAGTGTATTAGAGCCACCGTGTTTGAGACAGTGCATTAGAGACACTGTGTATGAGACAGTGTATTAGAGACACCGTGTTTGAGACAGTGTATTAGAGACACCGTGTTTGAGACAGTGTATTAAAGACACCGTGTGTGAGACAGTGTATTAGAGACACTGTGTGAGTGAGACAGTGCATTATAATCACTCTGTGCGAGACAGTGTATTAGAGACACTGTGTGAGACAGTGTATTAGAGACACTGTGTGTGAGACAGTGCATTAGAGACAGTGTGTGTGACACAGTGTATCAGAGACACTGTGTGTGAGAGATAGTGTATTAGAGACACTGTGTGTGAGAGACAGTGTATTAGAGACACTGTCAGCGAGAGACAGTGCATTAGAGACACTGTGCGTGAGACAGTGCATGAGAGACAATGTGAGACAGTGTATTAGAGACACTGTGTGTACAATAGTGTATTAGAGACACTGTGTGTGAGACAGTGTATTAGAGACACTGTGAGAGACAGTGTATTAGAGACACTGTGAGAGACAGTGTATTAGAGACACTGTGAGAGACAGTGTATTAGAGACACTGTTGGAGAGAGTGTATTAGCGACACTGTGTGTGAGACACTGTGAGTGAGAAAGTGTATTAGAGACTGTGTGTGAGACAGTGCATTAGGGACACTGTGTGTGAGACAGTGCATTAGAGACACCGTGTATGAGACAGTGTATTAGAGACACCGTGTGAGAGACAGTGTATTAGAGACACCGTGTGAGTGAGACAGTGTATTAGAGACACTGTGTGTGAGACAGCGTATTAGAGACACTGTGTGAGACAGCGTATTAGAGACACTGTGTGTGAGAGACAGTGTATTAGAGACACTGTGTGTGAGAGACAGTGTATTAGAGACACTGTCTGAGACAGTGTATTAGAGACACTGTGTGAGACAGCGCATTAGAGACACTGTGTGAGACAGCGTATTAGAGACATTCTGTGTGAGAGATAGTGTATAAAAGACAGTGTGTGTGATAGTGTATTAGAGACACTGTGTGTGAGAGACAGTGCATTAGAGACACTGTATGTGACACAGTGTATTAGAGACACTCTGTGTGAGACAGTGTATTAGAGACTGTGTGTGAGACAGCGTATTAGAGACACTGTGTGAGACAGCGTATTAGAGACACTGTGTGAGACAGCGTATTAGAGACACTGTGTGAGACAGCGTATTAGAGACACTGTGTGTACAACACTGTATTAGAGACACTGTGTGTGAGACAGTGTATTAGAGACACTGTGAGAGACAGTGTATTAGAGACACTGTGAGATAGTGTATTAGAGACACGGTGTGTGAGAAAGTGTATTAGAGACAGTGTGTGAGACAGTGTATTGGAGACACTGTGTGTGAGAGACAGTGTATTAGAGACACTGTGTGTGTGAGACAGTGTATTAGAGACACTGTGTGTGAGAGATAGTGCATTAGAGACACTGTGTGTGAGACAATGTATTAGAGACACTGTGTGAGAGCGTATTAGAGACAATGTGTGAGACAGCTTATTGGAGACACTGTGTGTGAGAGACAGTGTATTAGAGACACTGTGTGTGTGAGACAGTGTATTAGAGACACTGTGTGTGAGACAGTGCATTAGAGACAGTGTGTATGACAGGGTATTAGAGACACTGTGTGTGAGAGATAGTGTATTAGAGACACTGTCTGTGAGAGACAGTGTATTAGAGACACTGTGTGTGAGACAGTGTATTAGACACAGTGTGTGACAGTGTATTAGAGACACCGTGTGAGAGAGTGTGTATTAGAGACACCATGTGTGAGACAGTGCATTAGAGACACTGTGTGTGAGACAGTGTATTAGAGACACTGTGTGTGAAACAGTGTATTAGAGACAATGTGAGAGACAGTGTATTAGAGACACTGTGAGAGACAGTGTATTAGAGACACTGTGTGTGAAACAATGTATTAGAGACACTGTGTGTGAGACATTGTATTAGAGACAGTGTTTGAGACAGTGTATTAGAGACACTGTGTGTGAGACAGTGCATTAGAGACACCGTGTGTGGGACAGTGTATTACAGACACCGTGTGTGAGACAGTGTATTAGAGACACCGTGTGAGAGACAGTGTATTAGAGACACCGTGTGAGTGAGACAGTGTATTAGAGACACTGTATGTGAGACAGCGTATTAGAGACACTGTGTGTGAGACAGTGTATTAGAGGCACCGTGTTTGAGACAGTGTATTAGAGACACCGTGTTTGAGACAGTGCATTAGAGACCGTGTGTGTGACACAGTGTATTAGAGACACTGTGTGTGAGAGATAGTGTATTAGAGACACTGTGTGAGAGATAGTGTATTAGAGACACTGTGTCTGATAGACAGTGTATTAGAGACACTGTGTGTGAGACAGTGTATTAGGGACACATAGTTTGATACAGTGTATTAGAGACACCGTGCTTGAGACAGTGCATTAGAGACACCCTGTATGACACAGTGTATTAGAGACACCGTGTTTGAGACAGTGTATTAGAGACACCGTGTTTGAGACAGTGTATTAGAGACACCGTGTGTGAGACAGGGTATTAGAGACACTGTGTGAGTGAGACAGTGTATTAGAGACACTGTGTGTGAGACAGCGTATTAGAGACAGTGTGTGAGACAGCATATTAGAGACACTGTGTGTGAGGTAGTGTATAAAAGATACTGTGTGTGATAGACAGTGTATTAGAGACACTGTGTGTGAGACAGTGTATTAGAGACACTGTATGTGAGAGACAGGGCATTAGAGACACTGTGTGTCAGACAGTGCATTAGAGACACTGTGTGTGACACAGAGTATTAGAGACACTCTGTGTGAGACAGTGTATTAGAGACTGTGTGTGAGACAGCGTATCAGAGACACTGTGTGAGACAGTGTATTAGAGACACTGTGTGAGACAGCGTATTAGAGACACTGTGTGAGACAGCGTATTAGAGACATTGTGTGTACAACAGTGTATTAGAGACACTGTGTGTGAGACAGTGTATTAGAGACACTGTGAGAGACAGTGTATTAGAGACACTGTGAGAGACAGTGTATTAGAGACACTGTGTGAGAGACAGTGTATTAGAGACATTGTGTGTGAGACAGTGCATTAGAGACACTATGTGTGAGACAGTGTATTAGATACACCGTGTGAGAGACAGTGTATTAGACACTGTATGAGAGACAGTGTACTCGAGATACCATGTGTGAGACAGCGTATTAGAGACACCGTGTGACAGACAGTGTATTAGAGACACTGTGTGTGAGACAGCGTATTAGAGACACTGGGTGAGACAGCGTATTGGAGACACTGTGTGTGAGAGACAGTGTATTAGAGACACTGTGTGTGAGAGACAGTGTATTAGAGACACTGTGTGTGTGAGACAGTGTATTAGAGACACTGTGTGTGAGACAGTGCATTAGAGACAGTGTGTGTGACACAGGGTATTAGAGACACTGTGTGTGAGAGATAGTGTATTAGAGACACTGTCTGTGAGAGACAGTGTATTAGAGACAGTGTGTGACAGTGTATTAGAGACACCGTGTGAGAGAGTGTGTATTAGACACCATGTGTGAGACAGTGCATTAGAGACACTGTGTGTGAGACAGTGTATGAGAGACACTGTGATAGACAGTGTATTAGAGACACTGTGTGTGAGACAGTGTACTAGAGACACTGTGTGTGAGACAGTGTATTAGAGACAGTGTTTGAGACAGTGTATTAGAGACACTGTGTGTGAGACAGTACATTACAGACACCGTGTGTGGGACAGTGCATTAGAGACCGTGTCTGTGACACAGTGTATTAGAGACACTGTGTGTGAGAGATAGTGTATTAGAGACACTGTGTGTGACAGATAGTGTATTAGAGACACTGTGTCTGAGAGACAGTGTATTAGAGACACTGTGTCTGAGAGACAGTGTATTAGAGACACTGTGTGTGAGACAGTGTATTAGAGACACAGTGTTTGATACAGTGTATTAGAGACACCGTGTTTGAGACAGTGCATTAGAGACACTGTGTATGAGACAGTGTATTAGAGACACCGTGTTTGAGACAGTGTATTAGAGACACCGTGTTTGAGACAGTGTATTAAAGACACCGTGTGTGAGACAGTGTATTAGAGACACTGTGTGAGTGAGACAGTGCATTATAATCATTCTGTGTGAGACAGTGTATTAGAGACACTGTGTGAGACAGTGTATTAGAGACACTGTGTGTGAGACAGTGCATTAGAGACAGTGTGTGTGACACCGTGTATCAGAGACACTGTGTGTGAGAGATAGTGTATTAGAGACACTGTGTGTGAGAGACAGTGTATTAGAGACACTGTCAGTGAGAGACAGTGCATTAGAGACACTGTGCGTGAGACAGTGCATGAGAGACAATGTGAGACAGTGTATTAGAGACACTGTGTGTACAATAGTGTATTAGAGACACTGTGTGAGAGACAGTGTATTAGAGACACTGTGAGAGACAGTGTATTAGAGACACTGTTGGAGACAGTGTATTAGCGACACTGTGTGTGAGACACTGTGAGTGAGAAAGTGTATTAGAGACTGTGTGTGAGACAGTGTATTAGAGACACTGTGTGTGAGACAGTGCATTAGAGACACCGTGTGTGGGACAGTGCATTACAGACACCGTGTGTGAGGCAGTGTATTAGAGACACCGTGTGAGAGACAGTGTATTAGAGACACCGTGTGAGAGACAGTGTATTAGAGACACCGTGTGAGTGAGACAGTGTATTAGAGACACTGTGTGTGAGACAGTGTATTAGAGACACTGTGTGTGAGAGACAGTGTATTAGAGACACTGTGTGTGTGAGACAGTGTATTAGAGACTGTGTGTGAGACAGCGTATTAGAGACTCTGTGTGAGACAGTGTATTAGAGACACTGTGTGAGACAGATAGTGTATTAGAGACACTGTGTCTGATAGACAGTGTATTAGAGACACTGTGTCTGAGAGACAGTGTATTAGAGACACTGTGTGTGAGACAGTGTATTAGAGACACAGTGTTTGATACAGTGTATTAGAGACACCGTGTTTGAGACAGTGCATTGGAGACACTGTGTATGAGACAGTGTATTAGAGACACCGTGTTTGAGACAGTGTATTAGAGACACCGTGTTTGAGACAGTGTATTAAAGACACCGTGTGTGAGACAGTGTATTAGAGACACTGTGTGAGACAGTGTATTAGAGACACTGTGTGTGAGAGATAGTGTATTAAAGACACTGTGTGTGAGAGATAGTGTATTAGAGACACTGTGTGTGTGAGACAGTGTATTAGAGACACTGTGTGTGAGACAGTGCATTAGAGACAGTGTGTGTGACACAGTGTATCAGAGACACTGTGTGTGAGAGATAGTGTATTAGAGACACTGTGTGTGAGAGAGAGTGTATTAGAGACACTGTGTGTGAGACAGTGCATTAGAGACACTATGTGTGAGACAGTGCATGAGAGACACTGTGTGTACAATAGTGTATTAGAGACACTGTGTGAGAGACGGTGTATTAGACACTGTGTGAGAGACAGTGTATTAGAGACACCGTGTGAGAGACAGTGTATTAGACACTGTGTGAGTGAGACAGTGTATCAGAGACTCTGTGTGTGAGACAGTGTATTAGAGACACTGTGTGAGAAAGTGTATTAGAGACACTTTGTGTGAGACAGTGTATTTGAGACATGGTGTGTGAGACAGTGTATTTGAGACACCGTGTGAGAGACAGTGTATTAGAGACACTGTGTGAGAAAGTGTATTAGAGACACTGTGTTTGAGACAGTGTATTAGAGACACTGTGTGAGACAGCGTATTAGAGACACTGTGTGAGAGAGATAGTGTATTAAAGACACTGTGTGTGAGAGATAGTGTATTAGAGACACTGTGTGTGAGAGACAGTGTATTAGAGACACTCTGTGTGTGAGACAGTGTATTAGAGACACCGAGTTTGAGACAGTGTATCAGAGACACTGTGTGTGAGAGATAGTGTATTAGAGACACTGTGTGTGTGAGACAGTGTATTAGAGACACTGTGTGTGAGACAGTGCATTAGAGACAGTGTGTGTGACACAGTGTATCAGAGACACTGTGTGTGAGAGATAGTGTATTAGAGACACTGTGTGTGAGAGACAGTGTATTAGAGACACTGTGTGTGAGACAGTGCATTAGAGACACTATGTGTGAGACAGTGCATGAGAGACACTGTGTGTACAATAGTGTATTAGAGACACTGTGTGATAGACAGTGTATTAGAGACACTGTGAGAGACAGTGCATTAGAGACTCTGTGAGAGACAGTGTATTAGCGACACTGTGTGTGAGACAGTGTATTAGAGACACTGTGTGTGAGACAGTGCATTAGAGACACTGTGTGTGAGACAGTGCATTAGAGACACCGTGTGTGGGACAGTGCATTACAGACACCGTGTGTGAGACAGTGTATTAGAGACACCGTGTGAGAGACAGTGTATTAGAGACACCGTGTGAGTGAGACAGTGTATTAGAGACACTGTGTGTGAGACAGCGTATTAGAGACACTGTGAGACAGCGTATTAGAGACACTGTGTGAGACAGCGTATTAGAGACACTGTGTGAGACAGCGTATTAGAGACACTGTGTGTGAGAGACAGTGTATTAGAGACACTGTGTGTGTGAGACAGTGTATTAGAGACACTGTGTGTGAGACAGTGCATTAGAGACAGTGTGTGTGACACAGGGTATTAGAGACACTGTGTGTGAGAGATAGTGTATTAGAGACACTGACTGTGAGAGACAGTGTATTAGAGACACTGTGTGTGAGACAGTGTATTAGAGACAGTGTGTGACAGTGTATTAGAGACACCGTGTGAGAGAGTCTGTATTAGAGACACGATGTGTGAGACAGTGCATTAGAGACCCTGTGTGTGAGACAGTGTATTAGAGACACCGTGTTTGAGACAGTGTATTAGAGACACTGTGTGTGAGACAGTGCATTAGAGACACTGAGTGTGAGACAGTGTATTAGAGACACTGTGTGTGACAGTGCATTAGAGACACTGTGTGTGAGACAGTGCATTAGAGACACTGTGAGAGACAGTGTATTAGAGACACTGTGTGTGAGACAGTGCATTAGAGACATTGTCTGTGACACAGTGTATCAGAGACACTGTGTGTGAGAGATGGTGCATTAGAGACACTGTGTGTGAGATACAGTGTATTAGAGACAGTGTGTGAGACAGTGCATTAGAGACACTGTGTGTGAGACAGTGCATTAGAGACACAGTGTATGAGACAGTGTATTAGAGACACTGTCTGAGACATTGTACTAGAGACACTGTGTGAGACAGCGCATTAGAGACACTGTGTGAGACAGCGTATTAGAGACACTCAATGTGAGAGATAGTGTATAAAAGACAGTGTGTGTGATAGTGTATTAGAGACACTGTGTGTGAGAGACAGTGCATTAGAGACACTGTGTGTGACACAGTGTATTAGAGACACTCTCTGTGAGACAGTGTATTGGAGACCGTGTGTGAGACAGCGTATTAGAGACACTGTGTGAGACAGCGTATTAGAGACACTGTGTGAGACAGCGTATTAGAGACACTGTGTGTACAACAGTGTATTAGAGACACTGTGTGTGAGACAGTGTATTAGAGACACTGTGTGAGACAGTATATTAGAGACACCGTGTGAGTGAGACAGTGTATCAGAGACACTATGTGTGAGACAGCGTATTAGAGACACTGTGTGAGACAGCGTATTAGAGACACTGTGTGAGACAGTGTATTAGAGACACTGTGTGTGAGAGATAGTGTATTAAAGACACTGTGTGTGAGAGATAGTGTATTAGAGACACTGTGTGTGTGAGACAGTGTATTAGAGACACTGTGTGTGAGACAGTGCATTAGAGACAGTGTGTGTGACACAGTGTATCAGAGACACTGTGTCTGAGAGATAGTGTATTAGAGACACTGTGTGTGAGAGACAGTGTATTAGTGACACAGTGTGTGAGACAGTGCATTAGAGACACTATGTGTGAGACAGTCCATGAGAGACACTGTGTGTACAATAGTGTATTAGAGACACTGTGTGATAGACAGTGTATTAGAGACACTGTGAGAGACAGTGCATTAGAGACACTGTGTGAGAGACAGTGTATTAGCGACACTGTGTGTGAGACAGTGTATTTGAGACACTGTGTGTGAGAAAGTGTATTAGAGACAGTGTGTGAGACAGTGAATTAGAGACACTGTGTGTCAGACAGTGTATTAGAGACACTGTGTGAGACAGATAGTGTATTAGAGACACTGTGTCTGAGAGACAGTGTATTAGAGACACTGTGTCTGAGAGACAGTGTATTAGAGACACTGTGTGTGAGACAGTGTATTAGAGACACAGTGTTTGATACAGTGTATTAGAGCCACCGTGTTTGAGACAGTGCATTAGAGACACTGTGTATGAGACAGTGTATTAGAGACACCGTGTTTGAGACAGTGTATTAGAGACACCGTGTTTGAGACAGTGTATTAAAGACACCGTGTGTGAGACAGTGTATTAGAGACACTGTGTGAGTGAGACAGTGCATTATAATCACTCTGTGCGAGACAGTGTATTAGAGACACTGTGTGAGACAGTGTATTAGAGACACTGTGTGTGAGACAGTGCATTAGAGACAGTGTGTGTGACACAGTGTATCAGAGACACTGTGTGTGAGAGATAGTGTATTAGAGACACTGTGTGTGAGAGACAGTGTATTAGAGACACTGTCAGCGAGAGACAGTGCATTAGAGACACTGTGCGTGAGACAGTGCATGAGAGACAATGTGAGACAGTGTATTAGAGACACTGTGTGTACAATAGTGTATTAGAGACACTGTGTGTGAGACAGTGTATTAGAGACACTGTGAGAGACAGTGTATTAGAGACACTGTGAGAGACAGTGTATTAGAGACACTGTGAGAGACAGTGTATTAGAGACACTGTTGGAGAGAGTGTATTAGCGACACTGTGTGTGAGACACTGTGAGTGAGAAAGTGTATTAGAGACTGTGTGTGAGACAGTGCATTAGGGACACTGTGTGTGAGACAGTGCATTAGAGACACCGTGTATGAGACAGTGTATTAGAGACACCGTGTGAGAGACAGTGTATTAGAGACACCGTGTGAGTGAGACAGTGTATTAGAGACACTGTGTGTGAGACAGCGTATTAGAGACACTGTGTGAGACAGCGTATTAGAGACACTGTGTGTGAGAGACAGTGTATTAGAGACACTGTGTGTGAGAGACAGTGTATTAGAGACACTGTCTGAGACAGTGTATTAGAGACACTGTGTGAGACAGCGCATTAGAGACACTGTGTGAGACAGCGTATTAGAGACACTCTGTGTGAGAGATAGTGTATAAAAGACAGTGTGTGTGATAGTGTATTAGAGACACTGTGTGTGAGAGACAGTGCATTAGAGACACTGTATGTGACACAGTGTATTAGAGACACTCTGTGTGAGACAGTGTATTAGAGACTGTGTGTGAGACAGCGTATTAGAGACACTGTGTGAGACAGCGTATTAGAGACACTGTGTGAGACAGCGTATTAGAGACACTGTGTGAGACAGCGTATTAGAGACACTGTGTGTACAACACTGTATTAGAGACACTGTGTGTGAGACAGTGTATTAGAGACACTGTGAGAGACAGTGTATTAGAGACACTGTGAGATAGTGTATTAGAGACACGGTGTGTGAGAAAGTGTATTAGAGACAGTGTGTGAGACAGTGTATTGGAGACACTGTGTGTGAGAGACAGTGTATTAGAGACACTGTGTGTGTGAGACAGTGTATTAGAGACACTGTGTGTGAGAGATAGTGCATTAGAGACACTGTGTGTGAGACAATGTATTAGAGACACTGTGTGAGAGCGTATTAGAGACAATGTGTGAGACAGCTTATTGGAGACACTGTGTGTGAGAGACAGTGTATTAGAGACACTGTGTGTGTGAGACAGTGTATTAGAGACACTGTGTGTGAGACAGTGCATTAGAGACAGTGTGTATGACAGGGTATTAGAGACACTGTGTGTGAGAGATAGTGTATTAGAGACACTGTCTGTGAGAGACAGTGTATTAGAGACACTGTGTGTGAGACAGTGTATTAGACACAGTGTGTGACAGTGTATTAGAGACACCGTGTGAGAGAGTGTGTATTAGAGACACCATGTGTGAGACAGTGCATTAGAGACACTGTGTGTGAGACAGTGTATTAGAGACACTGTGTGTGAAACAGTGTATTAGAGACAATGTGAGAGACAGTGTATTAGAGACACTGTGAGAGACAGTGTATTAGAGACACTGTGTGTGAAACAATGTATTAGAGACACTGTGTGTGAGACATTGTATTAGAGACAGTGTTTGAGACAGTGTATTAGAGACACTGTGTGTGAGACAGTGCATTAGAGACACCGTGTGTGGGACAGTGTATTACAGACACCGTGTGTGAGACAGTGTATTAGAGACACCGTGTGAGAGACAGTGTATTAGAGACACCATGTGAGTGAGACAGTGTATTAGAGACACTGTATGTGAGACAGCGTATTAGAGACACTGTGTGTGAGACAGTGTATTAGAGGCACCGTGTTTGAGACAGTGTATTAGAGACACCGTGTTTGAGACAGTGCATTAGAGACCGTGTGTGTGACACAGTGTATTAGAGACACTGTGTGTGAGAGATAGTGTATTAGAGACACTGTGTGAGAGATAGTGTATTAGAGACACTGTGTCTGATAGACAGTGTATTAGAGACACTGTGTGTGAGACAGTGTATTAGGGACACATATTTTGATACAGTGTATTAGAGACACCGTGCTTGAGACAGTGCATTAGAGACACCCTGTATGACACAGTGTATTAGAGACACCGTGTTTGAGACAGTGTATTAGAGACACCGTGTTTGAGACAGTGTATTAGAGACACCGTGTGTGAGACAGGGTATTAGAGACACTGTGTGAGTGAGACAGTGTATTAGAGACACTGTGTGTGAGACAGCGTATTAGAGACAGTGTGTGAGACAGCATATTAGAGACACTGTGTGTGAGGTAGTGTATAAAAGATACTGTGTGTGATAGACAGTGTATTAGAGACACTGTGTGTGAGACAGTGTATTAGAGACACTGTATGTGAGAGACAGGGCATTAGAGACACTGTGTGTCAGACAGTGCATTAGAGACACTGTGTGTGACACAGAGTATTAGAGACACTCTGTGTGAGACAGTGTATTAGAGACTGTGTGTGAGACAGCGTATCAGAGACACTGTGTGAGACAGTGTATTAGAGACACTGTGTGAGACAGCGTATTAGAGACACTGTGTGAGACAGCGTATTAGAGACATTGTGTGTACAACAGTGTATTAGAGACACTGTGTGTGAGACAGTGTATTAGAGACACTGTGAGAGACAGTGTATTAGAGACACTGTGAGAGACAGTGTATTAGAGACACTGTGTGAGAGACAGTGTATTAGAGACATTGTGTGTGAGACAGTGCATTAGAGACACTATGTGTGAGACAGTGTATTAGATACACCGTGTGAGAGACAGTGTATTAGACACTGTATGAGAGACAGTGTACTCGAGATACCATGTGTGAGACAGCGTATTAGAGACACCGTGTGACAGACAGTGTATTAGAGACACTGTGTGTGAGACAGTGTATTAGGGACACATATTTTGATACAGTGTATTAGAGACACCGTGCTTGAGACAGTGCATTAGAGACACCCTGTATGACACAGTGTATTAGAGACACCGTGTTTGAGACAGTGTATTAGAGACACCGTGTTTGAGACAGTGTATTAGAGACACCGTGTGTGAGACAGGGTATTAGAGACACTGTGTGAGTGAGACAGTGTATTAGAGACACTGTGTGTGAGACAGCGTATTAGAGACAGTGTGTGAGACAGCATATTAGAGACACTGTGTGTGAGGTAGTGTATAAAAGATACTGTGTGTGATAGACAGTGTATTAGAGACACTGTGTGTGAGACAGTGTATTAGAGACACTGTATGTGAGAGACAGGGCATTAGAGACACTGTGTGTCAGACAGTGCATTAGAGACACTGTGTGTGACACAGAGTATTAGAGACACTCTGTGTGAGACAGTGTATTAGAGACTGTGTGTGAGACAGCGTATCAGAGACACTGTGTGAGACAGTGTATTAGAGACACTGTGTGAGACAGCGTATTAGAGACACTGTGTGAGACAGCGTATTAGAGACATTGTGTGTACAACAGTGTATTAGAGACACTGTGTGTGAGACAGTGTATTAGAGACACTGTGAGAGACAGTGTATTAGAGACACTGTGAGAGACAGTGTATTAGAGACACTGTGTGAGAGACAGTGTATTAGAGACATTGTGTGTGAGACAGTGCATTAGAGACACTATGTGTGAGACAGTGTATTAGATACACCGTGTGAGAGACAGTGTATTAGACACTGTATGAGAGACAGTGTACTCGAGATACCATGTGTGAGACAGCGTATTAGAGACACCGTGTGACAGACAGTGTATTAGAGACACTGTGTGTGAGACAGAGTATTAGAGACACTGGGTGAGACAGCGTATTGGAGACACTGTGTGTGAGAGACAGTGTATTAGACACACTGTGTGTGAGAGACAGTGTATTAGAGACACTGTGTGTGTGAGACAGTGTATTAGAGACACTGTGTGTGAGACAGTGCATTAGAGACAGTGTGTGTGACACAGGGTATTAGAGACACTGTGTGTGAGAGATAGTGTATTAGAGACACTGTCTGTGAGAGACAGTGTATTAGAGACAGTGTGTGACAGTGTATTAGAGACACCGTGTGAGAGAGTGTGTATTAGACACCATGTGTGAGACAGTGCATTAGAGACACTGTGTGTGAGACAGTGTATGAGAGACACTGTGATAGACAGTGTATTAGAGACACTGTGCGTGAGACAGTGTACTAGAGACACTGTGTGTGAGACAGTGTATTAGAGACAGTGTTTGAGACAGTGTATTAGAGACACTGTGTGTGAGACAGTACATTACAGACACCGTGTGTGGGACAGTGCATTAGAGACCGTGTCTGTGACACAGTGTATTAGAGACACTGTGTGTGAGAGATAGTGTATTAGAGACACTCTGTGTGAGACAGTGTATTAGAGACTGTGTGTGAGACAGCGTATTAGAGACACTGTGTGAGACAGCGTATTAGAGACACTGTGTGAGACAGCGTATTAGAGACACTGTGTGAGACAGCGTATTAGAGACACTGTGTGTACAACAGTGTATTAGAGACACTGTGTGTGAGGCAGTGTATTAGAGACACTGTGAGAGACAGTGTATTAGAGACACTGTGAGATAGTGTATTAGAGACACGGTGTGTGAGAAAGTGTATTAGAGACAGTGTGTGAGACAGTGTATTGGAGACACTGTGTGTGAGAGACAGTGTATTAGAGACACTGTGTGTGTGAGACAGTGTATTAGAGACACTGTGTGTGAGAGATAGTGCATTAGAGACACTGTGTGTGAGACAATGTATTAGAGACACTGTGTGAGAGCGTATTAGAGACAATGTGTGAGACAGCTTATTGGAGACACTGTGTGTGAGAGACAGTGTATTAGAGACACTGTGTGTGTGAGACAGTGTATTAGAGACACTGTGTGTGAGACAGTGCATTAGAGACAGTGTGTATGACAGGGTATTAGAGACACTGTGTGTGAGAGATAGTGTATTAGAGACACTGTCTGTGAGAGACAGTGTATTAGAGACACTGTGTGTGAGACAGTGTATTAGACACAGTGTGTGACAGTGTATTAGAGACACCGTGTGAGAGAGTGTGTATTAGAGACACCATGTGTGAGACAGTGCATTAGAGACACTGTGTGTGAGACAGTGTATTAGAGACACTGTGTGTGAAACAGTGTATTAGAGACAATGTGAGAGACAGTGTATTAGAGACACTGTGAGAGACAGTGTATTAGAGACACTGTGTGTGAAACAATGTATTAGAGACACTGTGTGTGAGACATTGTATTAGAGACAGTGTTTGAGACAGTGTATTAGAGACACTGTGTGTGAGACAGTGCATTAGAGACACCTTGTGTGGGACAGTGTATTACAGACACCGTGTGTGAGACAGTGTATTAGAGACACCGTGTGAGAGACAGTGTATTAGAGACACCATGTGAGTGAGACAGTGTATTAGAGACACTGTATGTGAGACAGCGTATTAGAGACACTGTGTGTGAGACAGTGTATTAGAGGCACCGTGTTTGAGACAGTGTATTAGAGACACCGTGTTTGAGACAGTGCATTAGAGACCGTGTGTGTGACACAGTGTATTAGAGACACTGTGTGTGAGAGATAGTGTATTAGAGACACTGTGTGAGAGATAGTGTATTAGAGACACTGTGTGATAGACAGTGTATTAGAGACACTGTGAGAGACAGTGCATTAGAGACACTGTGTGAGAGACAGTGTATTAGCGACACTGTGTGTGAGACAGTGTATTTGAGACACTGTGTGTGAGAAAGTGTATTAGAGACAGTGTGTGAGACAGTGAATTAGAGACACTGTGTGTCAGACAGTGTATTAGAGACACTGTGTGAGACAGATAGTGTATTAGAGACACTGTGTCTGAGAGACAGTGTATTAGAGACACTGTGTCTGAGAGACAGTGTATTAGAGACACTGTGTGTGAGACAGTGTATTAGAGACACAGTGTTTGATACAGTGTATTAGAGCCACCGTGTTTGAGACAGTGCATTAGAGACACTGTGTATGAGACAGTGTATTAGAGACACCGTGTTTGAGACAGTGTATTAGAGACACCGTGTTTGAGACAGTGTATTAAAGACACCGTGTGTGAGACAGTGTATTAGAGACACTGTGTGAGTGAGACAGTGCATTATAATCACTCTGTGCGAGACAGTGTATTAGAGACACTGTGTGAGACAGTGTATTAGAGACACTGTGTGTGAGACAGTGCATTAGAGACAGTGTGTGTGACACAGTGTATCAGAGACACTGTGTGTGAGAGATAGTGTATTAGAGACACTGTGTGTGAGAGACAGTGTATTAGAGACACTGTCAGCGAGAGACAGTGCATTAGAGACACTGTGCGTGAGACAGTGCATGAGAGACAATGTGAGACAGTGTATTAGAGACACTGTGTGTACAATAGTGTATTAGAGACACTGTGTGTGAGACAGTGTATTAGAGACACTGTGAGAGACAGTGTATTAGAGACACTGTGAGAGACAGTGTATTAGAGACACTGTGAGAGACAGTGTATTAGAGACACTGTTGGAGAGAGTGTATTAGCGACACTGTGTGTGAGACACTGTGAGTGAGAAAGTGTATTAGAGACTGTGTGTGAGACAGTGCATTAGGGACACTGTGTGTGAGACAGTGCATTAGAGACACCGTGTATGAGACAGTGTATTAGAGACACCGTGTGAGAGACAGTGTATTAGAGACACCGTGTGAGTGAGACAGTGTATTAGAGACACTGTGTGTGAGACAGCGTATTAGAGACACTGTGTGAGACAGCGTATTAGAGACACTGTGTGTGAGAGACAGTGTATTAGAGACACTGTGTGTGAGAGACAGTGTATTAGAGACACTGTCTGAGACAGTGTATTAGAGACACTGTGTGAGACAGCGCATTAGAGACACTGTGTGAGACAGCGTATTAGAGACACTCTGTGTGAGAGATAGTGTATAAAAGACAGTGTGTGTGATAGTGTATTAGAGACACTGTGTGTGAGAGACAGTGCATTAGAGACACTGTATGTGACACAGTGTATTAGAGACACTCTGTGTGAGACAGTGTATTAGAGACTGTGTGTGAGACAGCGTATTAGAGACACTGTGTGAGACAGCGTATTAGAGACACTGTGTGAGACAGCGTATTAGAGACACTGTGTGAGACAGCGTATTAGAGACACTGTGTGTACAACACTGTATTAGAGACACTGTGTGTGAGACAGTGTATTAGAGACACTGTGAGAGACAGTGTATTAGAGACACTGTGAGATAGTGTATTAGAGACACGGTGTGTGAGAAAGTGTATTAGAGACAGTGTGTGAGACAGTGTATTGGAGACACTGTGTGTGAGAGACAGTGTATTAGAGACACTGTGTGTGTGAGACAGTGTATTAGAGACACTGTGTGTGAGAGATAGTGCATTAGAGACACTGTGTGTGAGACAATGTATTAGAGACACTGTGTGAGAGCGTATTAGAGACAATGTGTGAGACAGCTTATTGGAGACACTGTGTGTGAGAGACAGTGTATTAGAGACACTGTGTGTGTGAGACAGTGTATTAGAGACACTGTGTGTGAGACAGTGCATTAGAGACAGTGTGTATGACAGGGTATTAGAGACACTGTGTGTGAGAGATAGTGTATTAGAGACACTGTCTGTGAGAGACAGTGTATTAGAGACACTGTGTGTGAGACAGTGTATTAGACACAGTGTGTGACAGTGTATTAGAGACACCGTGTGAGAGAGTGTGTATTAGAGACACCATGTGTGAGACAGTGCATTAGAGACACTGTGTGTGAGACAGTGTATTAGAGACACTGTGTGTGAAACAGTGTATTAGAGACAATGTGAGAGACAGTGTATTAGAGACACTGTGAGAGACAGTGTATTAGAGACACTGTGTGTGAAACAATGTATTAGAGACACTGTGTGTGAGACATTGTATTAGAGACAGTGTTTGAGACAGTGTATTAGAGACACTGTGTGTGAGACAGTGCATTAGAGACACCGTGTGTGGGACAGTGTATTACAGACACCGTGTGTGAGACAGTGTATTAGAGACACCGTGTGAGAGACAGTGTATTAGAGACACCATGTGAGTGAGACAGTGTATTAGAGACACTGTATGTGAGACAGCGTATTAGAGACACTGTGTGTGAGACAGTGTATTAGAGGCACCGTGTTTGAGACAGTGTATTAGAGACACCGTGTTTGAGACAGTGCATTAGAGACCGTGTGTGTGACACAGTGTATTAGAGACACTGTGTGTGAGAGATAGTGTATTAGAGACACTGTGTGAGAGATAGTGTATTAGAGACACTGTGTCTGATAGACAGTGTATTAGAGACACTGTGTGTGAGACAGTGTATTAGGGACACATATTTTGATACAGTGTATTAGAGACACCGTGCTTGAGACAGTGCATTAGAGACACCCTGTATGACACAGTGTATTAGAGACACCGTGTTTGAGACAGTGTATTAGAGACACCGTGTTTGAGACAGTGTATTAGAGACACCGTGTGTGAGACAGGGTATTAGAGACACTGTGTGAGTGAGACAGTGTATTAGAGACACTGTGTGTGAGACAGCGTATTAGAGACAGTGTGTGAGACAGCATATTAGAGACACTGTGTGTGAGGTAGTGTATAAAAGATACTGTGTGTGATAGACAGTGTATTAGAGACACTGTGTGTGAGACAGTGTATTAGAGACACTGTATGTGAGAGACAGGGCATTAGAGACACTGTGTGTCAGACAGTGCATTAGAGACACTGTGTGTGACACAGAGTATTAGAGACACTCTGTGTGAGACAGTGTATTAGAGACTGTGTGTGAGACAGCGTATCAGAGACACTGTGTGAGACAGTGTATTAGAGACACTGTGTGAGACAGCGTATTAGAGACACTGTGTGAGACAGCGTATTAGAGACATTGTGTGTACAACAGTGTATTAGAGACACTGTGTGTGAGACAGTGTATTAGAGACACTGTGAGAGACAGTGTATTAGAGACACTGTGAGAGACAGTGTATTAGAGACACTGTGTGAGAGACAGTGTATTAGAGACATTGTGTGTGAGACAGTGCATTAGAGACACTATGTGTGAGACAGTGTATTAGATACACCGTGTGAGAGACAGTGTATTAGACACTGTATGAGAGACAGTGTACTCGAGATACCATGTGTGAGACAGCGTATTAGAGACACCGTGTGACAGACAGTGTATTAGAGACACTGTGTGTGAGACAGCGTATTAGAGACACTGGGTGAGACAGCGTATTGGAGACACTGTGTGTGAGAGACAGTGTATTAGAGACACTGTGTGTGAGAGACAGTGTATTAGAGACACTGTGTGTGTGAGACAGTGTATTAGAGACACTGTGTGTGAGACAGTGCATTAGAGACAGTGTGTGTGACACAGGGTATTAGAGACACTGTGTGTGAGAGATAGTGTATTAGAGACACTGTCTGTGAGAGACAGTGTATTAGAGACAGTGTGTGACAGTGTATTAGAGACACCGTGTGAGAGAGTGTGTATTAGACACCATGTGTGAGACAGTGCATTAGAGACACTGTGTGTGAGACAGTGTATGAGAGACACTGTGATAGACAGTGTATTAGAGACACTGTGCGTGAGACAGTGTACTAGAGACACTGTGTGTGAGACAGTGTATTAGAGACAGTGTTTGAGACAGTGTATTAGAGACACTGTGTGTGAGACAGTACATTACAGACACCGTGTGTGGGACAGTGCATTAGAGACCGTGTCTGTGACACAGTGTATTAGAGACACTGTGTGTGAGAGATAGTGTATTAGAGACACTCTGTGTGAGACAGTGTATTAGAGACTGTGTGTGAGACAGCGTATTAGAGACACTGTGTGAGACAGCGTATTAGAGACACTGTGTGAGACAGCGTATTAGAGACACTGTGTGAGACAGCGTATTAGAGACACTGTGTGTACAACAGTGTATTAGAGACACTGTGTGTGAGGCAGTGTATTAGAGACACTGTGAGAGACAGTGTATTAGAGACACTGTGAGATAGTGTATTAGAGACACGGTGTGTGAGAAAGTGTATTAGAGACAGTGTGTGAGACAGTGTATTGGAGACACTGTGTGTGAGAGACAGTGTATTAGAGACACTGTGTGTGTGAGACAGTGTATTAGAGACACTGTGTGTGAGAGATAGTGCATTAGAGACACTGTGTGTGAGACAATGTATTAGAGACACTGTGTGAGAGCGTATTAGAGACAATGTGTGAGACAGCTTATTGGAGACACTGTGTGTGAGAGACAGTGTATTAGAGACACTGTGTGTGTGAGACAGTGTATTAGAGACACTGTGTGTGAGACAGTGCATTAGAGACAGTGTGTATGACAGGGTATTAGAGACACTGTGTGTGAGAGATAGTGTATTAGAGACACTGTCTGTGAGAGACAGTGTATTAGAGACACTGTGTGTGAGACAGTGTATTAGACACAGTGTGTGACAGTGTATTAGAGACACCGTGTGAGAGAGTGTGTATTAGAGACACCATGTGTGAGACAGTGCATTAGAGACACTGTGTGTGAGACAGTGTATTAGAGACACTGTGTGTGAAACAGTGTATTAGAGACAATGTGAGAGACAGTGTATTAGAGACACTGTGAGAGACAGTGTATTAGAGACACTGTGTGTGAAACAATGTATTAGAGACACTGTGTGTGAGACATTGTATTAGAGACAGTGTTTGAGACAGTGTATTAGAGACACTGTGTGTGAGACAGTGCATTAGAGACACCGTGTGTGGGACAGTGTATTACAGACACCGTGTGTGAGACAGTGTATTAGAGACACCGTGTGAGAGACAGTGTATTAGAGACACCATGTGAGTGAGACAGTGTATTAGAGACACTGTATGTGAGACAGCGTATTAGAGACACTGTGTGTGAGACAGTGTATTAGAGGCACCGTGTTTGAGACAGTGTATTAGAGACACCGTGTTTGAGACAGTGCATTAGAGACCGTGTGTGTGACACAGTGTATTAGAGACACTGTGTGTGAGAGATAGTGTATTAGAGACACTGTGTGAGAGATAGTGTATTAGAGACACTGTGTCTGATAGACAGTGTATTAGAGACACTGTGTGTGAGACAGTGTATTAGGGACACATATTTTGATACAGTGTATTAGAGACACCGTGCTTGAGACAGTGCATTAGAGACACCCTGTATGACACAGTGTATTAGAGACACCGTGTTTGAGACAGTGTATTAGAGACACCGTGTTTGAGACAGTGTATTAGAGACACCGTGTGTGAGACAGGGTATTAGAGACACTGTGTGAGTGAGACAGTGTATTAGAGACACTGTGTGTGAGACAGCGTATTAGAGACAGTGTGTGAGACAGCATATTAGAGACACTGTGTGTGAGGTAGTGTATAAAAGATACTGTGTGTGATAGACAGTGTATTAGAGACACTGTGTGTGAGACAGTGTATTAGAGACACTGTATGTGAGAGACAGGGCATTAGAGACACTGTGTGTCAGACAGTGCATTAGAGACACTGTGTGTGACACAGAGTATTAGAGACACTCTGTGTGAGACAGTGTATTAGAGACTGTGTGTGAGACAGCGTATCAGAGACACTGTGTGAGACAGTGTATTAGAGACACTGTGTGAGACAGCGTATTAGAGACACTGTGTGAGACAGCGTATTAGAGACATTGTGTGTACAACAGTGTATTAGAGACACTGTGTGTGAGACAGTGTATTAGAGACACTGTGAGAGACAGTGTATTAGAGACACTGTGAGAGACAGTGTATTAGAGACACTGTGTGAGAGACAGTGTATTAGAGACATTGTGTGTGAGACAGTGCATTAGAGACACTATGTGTGAGACAGTGTATTAGATACACCGTGTGAGAGACAGTGTATTAGACACTGTATGAGAGACAGTGTACTCGAGATACCATGTGTGAGACAGCGTATTAGAGACACCGTGTGACAGACAGTGTATTAGAGACACTGTGTGTGAGACAGCGTATTAGAGACACTGGGTGAGACAGCGTATTGGAGACACTGTGTGTGAGAGACAGTGTATTAGAGACACTGTGTGTGAGAGACAGTGTATTAGAGACACTGTGTGTGTGAGACAGTGTATTAGAGACACTGTGTGTGAGACAGTGCATTAGAGACAGTGTGTGTGACACAGGGTATTAGAGACACTGTGTGTGAGAGATAGTGTATTAGAGACACTGTCTGTGAGAGACAGTGTATTAGAGACAGTGTGTGACAGTGTATTAGAGACACCGTGTGAGAGAGTGTGTATTAGACACCATGTGTGAGACAGTGCATTAGAGACACTGTGTGTGAGACAGTGTATGAGAGACACTGTGATAGACAGTGTATTAGAGACACTGTGTGTGAGACAGTGTACTAGAGACACTGTGTGTGAGACAGTGTATTAGAGACAGTGTTTGAGACAGTGTATTAGAGACACTGTGTGTGAGACAGTACATTACAGACACCGTGTGTGGGACAGTGCATTAGAGACCGTGTCTGTGACACAGTGTATTAGAGACACTGTGTGTGAGAGATAGTGTATTAGAGACACTGTGTGTGACAGATAGTGTATTAGAGACACTGTGTCTGAGAGACAGTGTATTAGAGACACTGTGTCTGAGAGACAGTGTATTAGAGATACTGTGTGTGAGACAGTGTATTAGAGACACAGTGTTTGATACAGTGTATTAGAGACACCGTGTCTGAGACAGTGCATTAGAGACACTGTGTATGAGACAGTGTATTAGAGACACCGTGTTTGAGACAGTGTATTAGAGACACCGTGTTTGAGACAGTGTATTAAAGACACCGTGTGTGAGACAGTGTATTAGAGACACTGTGTGAGTGAGACAGTGCATTATAATCATTCTGTGTGAGACAGTGTATTAGAGACACTGTGTGAGACAGTGTATTAGAGACACTGTGTGTGAGACAGTGCATTAGAGACAGTGTGTGTGACACCGTGTATCAGAGACACTGTGTGTGAGAGATAGTGTATTAGAGACACTGTGTGTGAGAGACAGTGTATTAGAGACACTGTCAGTGAGAGACAGTGCATTAGAGACACTGTGCGTGAGACAGTGCATGAGAGACAATGTGAGACAGTGTATTAGAGACACTGTGTGTACAATAGTGTATTAGAGACACTGTGTGAGAGACAGTGTATTAGAGACACTGTGAGAGACAGTGTATTAGAGACACTGTTGGAGAGACAGTGTATTAGCGACACTGTGTGTGAGACACTGTGAGTGAGAAAGTGTATTAGAGACTGTGTGTGAGACAGTGTATTAGAGACACTGTGTGTGAGACAGTGCATTAGAGACACCGTGTGTGGGACAGTGCATTACAGACACCGTGTGTGAGGCAGTGTATTAGAGACACCGTGTGAGAGACAGTGTATTAGAGACACCGTGTGAGTGAGACAGTGTATTAGAGACACTGTGTGTGAGACAGTGTATTAGAGACACTGTGTGTGAGAGACAGTGTATTAGAGACACTGTGTGTGTGAGACAGTGTATTAGAGACTGTGTGTGAGACAGCGTATTAGAGACTCTGTGTGAGACAGTGTATTAGAGACACTGTGTGAGACAGATAGTGTATTAGAGACACTGTGTCTGATAGACAGTGTATTAGAGACACTGTGTCTGAGAGACAGTGTATTAGAGACACTGTGTGTGAGACAGTGTATTAGAGACACAGTGTTTGATACAGTGTATTAGAGACACCGTGTTTGAGACAGTGCATTGGAGACACTGTGTATGAGACAGTGTATTAGAGACACCGTGTTTGAGACAGTGTATTAGAGACACCGTGTTTGAGACAGTGTATTAAAGACACCGTGTGTGAGACAGTGTATTAGAGACACTGTGTGAGACAGTGTATTAGAGACACTGTGTGTGAGAGATAGTGTATTAATGACACTGTGTGTGAGAGATAGTGTATTAGAGACACTGTGTGTGTGAGACAGTGTATTAGAGACACTGTGTGTGAGACAGTGCATTAGAGACAGTGTGTGTGACACAGTGTATCAGAGACACTGTGTGTGAGAGATAGTGTATTAGAGACACTGTGTGTGAGAGACAGTGTATTAGAGACACTGTGTGTGAGACAGTGCATTAGAGACACTATGTGTGAGACAGTGCATGAGAGACACTGTGTGTACAATAGTGTATTAGAGACACTGTGTGAGAGACGGTGTATTAGACACTGTGTGAGAGACAGTGTATTAGAGACACCGTGTGAGAGACAGTGTATTAGACACTGTGTGAGTGAGACAGTGTATCAGAGACTCTGTGTGTGAGACAGTGTATTAGAGACACTGTGTGAGAAAGTGTATTAGAGACACTTTGTGTGAGACAGTGTATTTGAGACATGGTGTGTGAGACAGTGTATTTGAGACACCGTGTGAGAGACAGTGTATTAGAGACACTGTGTGAGAAAGTGTATTAGAGACACTGTGTTTGAGACAGTGTATTAGAGACACTGTGTGAGACAGCGTATTAGAGACACTGTGTGAGAGAGATAGTGTATTAAAGACACTGTGTGTGAGAGATAGTGTATTAGAGACACTGTGTGTGAGAGACAGTGTATTAGAGACACTCTGTGTGTGAGACAGTGTATTAGAGACACCGAGTTTGAGACAGTGTATCAGAGACACTGTGTGTGAGAGATAGTGTATTAGAGACACTGTGTGTGTGAGACAGTGTATTAGAGACACTGTGTGTGAGACAGTGCATTAGAGACAGTGTGTGTGACACAGTGTATCAGAGACACTGTGTGTGAGAGATAGTGTATTAGAGACACTGTGTGTGAGAGACAGTGTATTAGAGACACTGTGTGTGAGACAGTGCATTAGAGACACTATGTGTGAGACAGTGCATGAGAGACACTGTGTGTACAATAGTGTATTAGAGACACTGTGTGATAGACAGTGTATTAGAGACACTGTGAGAGACAGTGCATTAGAGACACTCTGTGAGAGACAGTGTATTAGTGACACTGTGTGTGAGAAAGTGTATTAGAGACACTGTGTGTGAGAAAGTGCATTAGAGACAGTGTGTGAGACAGTGTATTAGAGACACTGTGTGTGAGACAGTGCATTAGAGACACTGTGTGTGAGACAGTGCATTAGAGACACCGTGTGTGGGACAGTGCATTACAGACACCGTGTGTGAGACAGTGTATTAGAGACACCGTGTGAGAGACAGTGTATTAGAGACACCGTGTGAGTGAGACAGTGTATTAGAGACACTGTGTGTGAGACAGCGTATTAGAGACACTGTGAGACAGCGTATTAGAGACACTGTGTGAGACAGCGTATTAGAGACACTGTGTGAGACAGCGTATTAGAGACACTGTGTGTGAGAGACAGTGTATTAGAGACACTGTGTGTGTGAGACAGTGTATTAGAGACACTGTGTGTGAGACAGTGCATTAGAGACAGTGTGTGTGACACAGGGTATTAGAGACACTGTGTGTGAGAGATAGTGTATTAGAGACACTGACTGTGAGAGACAGTGTATTAGAGACACTGTGTGTGAGACAGTGTATTAGAGACAGTGTGTGACAGTGTATTAGAGACACCGTGTGAGAGAGTCTGTATTAGAGACACGATGTGTGAGACAGTGCATTAGAGACCCTGTGTGTGAGACAGTGTATTAGAGACACCGTGTTTGAGACAGTGTATTAGAGACACTGTGTGTGAGACAGTGCATTAGAGACACTGAGTGTGAGACAGTGTATTAGAGACACTGTGTGTGACAGTGCATTAGAGACACTGTGTGTGAGACAGTGCATTAGAGACACTGTGAGAGACAGTGTATTAGAGACACTGTGTGTGAGACAGTGCATTAGAGACAGTGTCTGTGACACAGTGTATCAGAGACACTGTGTGTGAGAGATGGTGCATTAGAGACACTGTGTGTGAGATACAGTGTATTAGAGACAGTGTGTGAGACAGTGCATTAGAGACACTGTGTGTGAGACAGTGCATTAGAGACACAGTGTATGAGACAGTGTATTAGAGACACTGTCTGAGACATTGTACTAGAGACACTGTGTGAGACAGCGCATTAGAGACACTGTGTGAGACAGCGTATTAGAGACACTCAATGTGAGAGATAGTGTATAAAAGACAGTGTGTGTGATAGTGTATTAGAGACACTGTGTGTGAGAGACAGTGCATTAGAGACACTGTGTGTGACACAGTGTATTAGAGACACTCTCTGTGAGACAGTGTATTGGAGACCGTGTGTGAGACAGCGTATTAGAGACACTGTGTGAGACAGCGTATTAGAGACACTGTGTGAGACAGCGTATTAGAGACACTGTGTGTACAACAGTGTATTAGAGACACTGTGTGTGAGACAGTGTATTAGAGACACTGTGTGAGACAGTATATTAGAGACACCGTGTGAGTGAGACAGTGTATCAGAGACACTATGTGTGAGACAGCGTATTAGAGACACTGTGTGAGACAGCGTATTAGAGACACTGTGTGAGACAGTGTATTAGAGACACTGTGTGTGAGAGATAGTGTATTAAAGACACTGTGTGTGAGAGATAGTGTATTAGAGACACTGTGTGTGTGAGACAGTGTATTAGAGACACTGTGTGTGAGACAGTGCATTAGAGACAGTGTGTGTGACACAGTGTATCAGAGACACTGTGTCTGAGAGATAGTGTATTAGAGACACTGTGTGAGAGACAGTGTATTAGTGACACAGTGTGTGAGACAGTGCATTAGAGACACTATGTGTGAGACAGTCCATGAGAGACACTGTGTGTACAATAGTGTATTAGAGACACTGTGTGATAGACAGTGTATTAGAGACACTGTGAGAGACAGTGCATTAGAGACACTGTGTGAGAGACAGTGTATTAGCGACACTGTGTGTGAGACAGTGTATTTGAGACACTGTGTGTGAGAAAGTGTATTAGAGACAGTGTGTGAGACAGTGAATTAGAGACACTGTGTGTCAGACAGTGTATTAGAGACACTGTGTGAGACAGATAGTGTATTAGAGACACTGTGTCTGAGAGACAGTGTATTAGAGACACTGTGTCTGAGAGACAGTGTATTAGAGACACTGTGTGTGAGACAGTGTATTAGAGACACTGTGTGAGACAGATAGTGTATTAGAGACACTGTGTCTGAGAGACAGTGTATTAGAGACACTGTGTCTGAGAGACAGTGTATTAGAGACACTGTGTGTGAGACAGTGTATTAGAGACACAGTGTTTGATACAGTGTATTAGAGACACCATGTTTGAGACAGTGCATTAGAGACACTGTGTATGAGACAGTGTATTAGAGACACCGTGTTTGAGACAGTGTATTAGAGACACCGTGTTTGAGACAGTGTATTAAAGACACTGTGTGTGAGACAGTGTATTAGAGACACTGTGTGAGTGAGACAGTGCATTATAATCACTCTGTGTGAGACAGTGTATTAGAGACATTGTGTGAGACAGTGTATTAGAGACACTGTGTGTGAGACAGTGCATTAGAGACAGTGTGTGTGACACAGTGTATCAGAGACACTGTGTGTGAGAGATAGTGTATTAGAGACACTGTGTGTGAGAGAAAGTGTATTAGAGACACTGTCAGTGAGAGACAGTGCATTAGAGACACTGTGTGTGAGACAGTGTATTAGAGACACTGTGAGAGACAGTGTATTAGAGACACTGTGAGAGACAGTGTATTAGAGACACTGTTGGAGAGACAGTGTATTAGCGACACTGTGTGTGAGAC
Organism: Mobula birostris; assembly: GCF_030028105.1. Taxonomy (NCBI): domain Eukaryota; kingdom Metazoa; phylum Chordata; class Chondrichthyes; order Myliobatiformes; family Myliobatidae; genus Mobula; species Mobula birostris. Next base: position 60,694 of record NW_027275099.1, read on the forward strand.
ACTGTGAGTGAGAAAGTGTATTAGAGACTGTGTGTGAGACAGTGTATTAGAGACACTGTGTGTGAGACAGTGCATTAGAGACACCGTGTGTGGGACAGTGCATTACAGTCACCGTGTGTGAGGCAGTGCATTAGAGACACCGTGTGAGAGACAGTGTATTAGAGACACCGTGTGAGTGAGACAGTGTATTAGAGACACTGTGTGTGAGACAGTGTATTAGAGACACTGTGTGTGAGACAGCGTATTAGAGACACTGTGAGGCAGCGTATTAGAGACACTGTGTGAGACAGCGTATTAGAGACACTGTGTGAGACAGCGTATTAGAGACACTGTGTGTGTGAGACAGTGTATTAGAGACTCTGTGTGAGACAGTGTATTAGAGACACTGTGTGAGACAGCGTATTAGAGACACTGTGTGAGACAGCGTATTGGAGACACTCTGCGTGAGAGATAGTGTATAAAAGACACTGTGTGTGATAGTGTACTAGAGACACTGCGTGTCACAGACAGTGCATTAGAGACACTGTGTGTGAGACAGTGTATTAGAGACACTGTGTGAGACAGATAGTGTATTAGAGACACTGTGTCTGAGAGACAGTGTATTAGAGACACTGTGTCTGAGAGACAGTGTATTAGAGACACTGTGTGTGAGACAGTGTATTAGAGACACAGTGTTTGATACAGTGTATTAGAGACACCATGTTTGAGACAGTGCATTAGAGACACTGTGTATGAGACAGTGTATTAGAGACACCGTGTTTGAGACAGTGTATTAGAGACACCGTGTTTGAGACAGTGTATTAAAGACACTGTGTGTGAGACAGTGTATTAGAGACACTGTGTGAGTGAGACAGTGCATTATAATCACTCTGTGTGAGACAGTGTATTAGAGACATTGTGTGAGACAGTGTATTAGAGACACTGTGTGTGAGACAGTGCATTAGAGACAGTGTGTGTGACACAGTGTATCAGAGACACTGTGTGTGAGAGATAGTGTATTAGAGACACTGTGTGTGAGAGAAAGTGTATTAGAGACACTGTCAGTGAGAGACAGTGCATTAGAGACACTGTGTGTGAGACAGTGTATTAGAGACACTGTGAGAGACAGTGTATTAGAGACACTGTGAGAGACAGTGTATTAGAGACACTGTTGGAGAGACAGTGTATTAGCGACACTGTGTGTGAGACACTGTGAGTGAGAAAGTGTATTAGAGACTGTGTGTGAGACAGTGTATTAGAGACACTGTGTGTGAGACAGTGCATTAGAGACACCGTGTGTGGGACAGTGCATTACAGTCACCGTGTGTGAGGCAGTGCATTAGAGACACCGTGTGAGAGACAGTGTATTAGAGACACCGTGTGAGTGAGACAGTGTATTAGAGACACTGTGTGTGAGACAGTGTATTAGAGACACTGTGTGTGAGACAGCGTATTAGAGACACTGTGAGGCAGCGTATTAGAGACACTGTGTGAGACAGCGTATTAGAGACACTGTGTGAGACAGCGTATTAGAGACACTGTGTGTACAACAGTGTATTAGAGACACTGTGTGTGAGGCAGTGTATTAGAGACACTGTGAGAGACAGTGTATTAGAGACACTGTGAGATAGTGTATTAGAGACACGGTGTGTGAGAAAGTGTATTAGAGACAGTGTGTGAGACAGTGTATTGGAGACACTGTGTGTGAGAGACAGTGTATTAGAGACACTGTGTGTGTGAGACAGTGTATTAGAGACACTGTGTGTGAGAGATAGTGCATTAGAGACACTGTGTGTGAGACAATGTATTAGAGACACTGTGTGAGAGCGTATTAGAGACAATGTGTGAGACAGCTTATTGGAGACACTGTGTGTGAGAGACAGTGTATTAGAGACACTGTGTGTGTGAGACAGTGTATTAGAGACACTGTGTGTGAGACAGTGCATTAGAGACAGTGTGTATGACAGGGTATTAGAGACACTGTGTGTGAGAGATAGTGTATTAGAGACACTGTCTGTGAGAGACAGTGTATTAGAGACACTGTGTGTGAGACAGTGTATTAGACACAGTGTGTGACAGTGTATTAGAGACACCGTGTGAGAGAGTGTGTATTAGAGACACCATGTGTGAGACAGTGCATTAGAGACACTGTGCGTGAGACAGTGTATTAGAGACACTGTGTGTGAAACAGTGTATTAGAGACAATGTGAGAGACAGTGTATTAGAGACACTGTGAGAGACAGTGTATTAGAGACACTGTGTGTGAAACAATGTATTAGAGACACTGTGTGTGAGACATTGTATTAGAGACAGTGTTTGAGACAGTGTATTAGAGACACTGTGTGTGAGACAGTGCATTAGAGACACCGTGTGTGGGACAGTGTATTACAGACACCGTGTGTGAGACAGTGTATTAGAGACACCGTGTGAGAGACAGTGTATTAGAGACACCATGTGAGTGAGACAGTGTATTAGAGACACTGTATGTGAGACAGCGTATTAGAGACACTGTGTGTGAGACAGTGTATTAGAGGCACCGTGTTTGAGACAGTGTATTAGAGACACCGTGTTTGAGACAGTGCATTAGAGACCGTGTGTGTGACACAGTGTATTAGAGACACTGTGTGTGAGAGATAGTGTATTAGAGACACTGTGTGAGAGATAGTGTATTAGAGACACTGTGTCTGATAGACAGTGTATTAGAGACACTGTGTGTGAGACAGTGTATTAGGGACACATATTTTGATACAGTGTATTAGAGACACCGTGCTTGAGACAGTGCATTAGAGACACCCTGTATGACACAGTGTATTAGAGACACCGTGTTTGAGACAGTGTATTAGAGACACCGTGTTTGAGACAGTGTATTAGAGACACCGTGTGTGAGACAGGGTATTAGAGACACTGTGTGAGTGAGACAGTGTATTAGAGACACTGTGTGTGAGACAGCGTATTAGAGACAGTGTGTGAGACAGCATATTAGAGACACTGTGTGTGAGGTAGTGTATAAAAGATACTGTGTGTGATAGACAGTGTATTAGAGACACTGTGTGTGAGACAGTGTATTAGAGACACTGTATGTGAGAGACAGGGCATTAGAGACACTGTGTGTCAGACAGTGCATTAGAGACACTGTGTGTGACACAGAGTATTAGAGACACTCTGTGTGAGACAGTGTATTAGAGACTGTGTGTGAGACAGCGTATCAGAGACACTGTGTGAGACAGTGTATTAGAGACACTGTGTGAGACAGCGTATTAGAGACACTGTGTGAGACAGCGTATTAGAGACATTGTGTGTACAACAGTGTATTAGAGACACTGTGTGTGAGACAGTGTATTAGAGACACTGTGAGAGACAGTGTATTAGAGACACTGTGAGAGACAGTGTATTAGAGACACTGTGTGAGAGACAGTGTATTAGAGACATTGTGTGTGAGACAGTGCATTAGAGACACTATGTGTGAGACAGTGTATTAGATACACCGTGTGAGAGACAGTGTATTAGACACTGTATGAGAGACAGTGTACTCGAGATACCATGTGTGAGACAGCGTATTAGAGACACCGTGTGACAGACAGTGTATTAGAGACACTGTGTGTGAGACAGCGTATTAGAGACACTGGGTGAGACAGCGTATTGGAGACACTGTGTGTGAGAGACAGTGTATTAGAGACACTGTGTGTGAGAGACAGTGTATTAGAGACACTGTGTGTGTGAGACAGTGTATTAGAGACACTGTGTGTGAGACAGTGCATTAGAGACAGTGTGTGTGACACAGGGTATTAGAGACACTGTGTGTGAGAGATAGTGTATTAGAGACACTGTCTGTGAGAGACAGTGTATTAGAGACAGTGTGTGACAGTGCATTAGAGACACCGTGTGAGAGAGTGTGTATTAGACACCATGTGTGAGACAGTGCATTAGAGACACTGTGTGTGAGACAGTGTATGAGAGACACTGTGATAGACAGTGTATTAGAGACACTGTGTGTGAGACAGTGTACTAGAGACACTGTGTGTGAGACAGTGTATTAGACACAGTGTTTGAGACAGTGTATTAGAGACACTGTGTGTGAGACAGTACATTACAGACACCGTGTGTGGGACAGTGCATTAGAGACCGTGTCTGTGACACAGTGTATTAGAGACACTGTGTGTGAGAGATAGTGTATTAGAGACACTGTGTGTGACAGATAGTGTATTAGAGACACTGTGTCTGAGAGACAGTGTATTAGAGACACTGTGTCTGAGAGACAGTGTATTAGAGATACTGTGTGTGAGACAGTGTATTAGAGACACAGTGTTTGATACAGTGTATTAGAGACACCGTGTCTGAGACAGTGCATTAGAGACACTGTGTATGAGACAGTGTATTAGAGACACCGTGTTTGAGACAGTGTATTAGAGACACCGTGTTTGAGACAGTGTATTAAAGACACCGTGTGTGAGACAGTGTATTAGAGACACTGTGTGAGTGAGACAGTGCATTATAATCATTCTGTGTGAGACAGTGTATTAGAGACACTGTGTGAGACAGTGTATTAGAGACACTGTGTGTGAGACAGTGCATTAGAGACAGTGTGTGTGACACCGTGTATCAGAGACACTGTGTGTGAGAGATAGTGTATTAGAGACACTGTGTGTGAGAGACAGTGTATTAGAGACACTGTCAGTGAGAGACAGTGCATTAGAGACACTGTGCGTGAGACAGTGCATGAGAGACAATGTGAGACAGTGTATTAGAGACACTGTGTGTACAATAGTGTATTAGAGACACTGTGTGAGAGACAGTGTATTAGAGACACTGTGAGAGACAGTGTATTAGAGACACTGTTGGAGAGACAGTGTATTAGCGACACTGTGTGTGAGACACTGTGAGTGAGAAAGTGTATTAGAGACTGTGTGTGAGACAGTGTATTAGAGACACTGTGTGTGAGACAGTGCATTAGAGACACCGTGTGTGGGACAGTGCATTACAGACACCGTGTGTGAGGCAGTGTATTAGAGACACCGTGTGAGAGACAGTGTATTAGAGACACCGTGTGAGTGAGACAGTGTATTAGAGACACTGTGTGTGAGACAGTGTATTAGAGACACTGTGTGTGAGAGACAGTGTATTAGAGACACTGTGTGTGTGAGACAGTGTATTAGAGACTGTGTGTGAGACAGCGTATTAGAGACTCTGTGTGAGACAGTGTATTAGAGACACTGTGTGAGACAGATAGTGTATTAGAGACACTGTGTCTGATAGACAGTGTATTAGAGACACTGTGTCTGAGAGACAGTGTATTAGAGACACTGTGTGTGAGACAGTGTATTAGAGACACAGTGTTTGATACAGTGTATTAGAGACACCGTGTTTGAGACAGTGCATTGGAGACACTGTGTATGAGACAGTGTATTAGAGACACCGTGTTTGAGACAGTGTATTAGAGACACCGTGTTTGAGACAGTGTATTAAAGACACCGTGTGTGAGACAGTGTATTAGAGACACTGTGTGAGACAGTGTATTAGAGACACTGTGTGTGAGAGATAGTGTATTAAAGACACTGTGTGTGAGAGATAGTGTATTAGAGACACTGTGTGTGTGAGACAGTGTATTAGAGACACTGTGTGTGAGACAGTGCATTAGAGACAGTGTGTGTGACACAGTGTATCAGAGACACTGTGTGTGAGAGATAGTGTATTAGAGACACTGTGTGTGAGAGACAGTGTATTAGAGACACTGTGTGTGAGACAGTGCATTAGAGACACTATGTGTGAGACAGTGCATGAGAGACACTGTGTGTACAATAGTGTATTAGAGACACTGTGTGAGAGACGGTGTATTAGACACTGTGTGAGAGACAGTGTATTAGAGACACCGTGTGAGAGACAGTGTATTAGACACTGTGTGAGTGAGACAGTGTATCAGAGACTCTGTGTGTGAGACAGTGTATTAGAGACACTGTGTGAGAAAGTGTATTAGAGACACTTTGTGTGAGACAGTGTATTTGAGACATGGTGTGTGAGACAGTGTATTTGAGACACCGTGTGAGAGACAGTGTATTAGAGACACTGTGTGAGAAAGTGTATTAGAGACACTGTGTTTGAGACAGTGTATTAGAGACACTGTGTGAGACAGCGTATTAGAGACACTGTGTGAGAGAGATAGTGTATTAAAGACACTGTGTGTGAGAGATAGTGTATTAGAGACACTGTGTGTGAGAGACAGTGTATTAGAGACACTCTGTGTGTGAGACAGTGTATTAGAGACACCGAGTTTGAGACAGTGTATCAGAGACACTGTGTGTGAGAGATAGTGTATTAGAGACACTGTGTGTGTGAGACAGTGTATTAGAGACACTGTGTGTGAGACAGTGCATTAGAGACAGTGTGTGTGACACAGTGTATCAGAGACACTGTGTGTGAGAGATAGTGTATTAGAGACACTGTGTGTGAGAGACAGTGTATTAGAGACACTGTGTGTGAGACAGTGCATTAGAGACACTATGTGTGAGACAGTGCATGAGAGACACTGTGTGTACAATAGTGTATTAGAGACACTGTGTGATAGACAGTGTATTAGAGACACTGTGAGAGACAGTGCATTAGAGACACTCTGTGAGAGACAGTGTATTAGTGACACTGTGTGTGAGAAAGTGTATTAGAGACACTGTGTGTGAGAAAGTGCATTAGAGACAGTGTGTGAGACAGTGTATTAGAGACACTGTGTGTGAGACAGTGCATTAGAGACACTGTGTGTGAGACAGTGCATTAGAGACACCGTGTGTGGGACAGTGCATTACAGACACCGTGTGTGAGACAGTGTATTAGAGACACCGTGTGAGAGACAGTGTATTAGAGACACCGTGTGAGTGAGACAGTGTATTAGAGACACTGTGTGTGAGACAGCGTATTAGAGACACTGTGAGACAGCGTATTAGAGACACTGTGTGAGACAGCGTATTAGAGACACTGTGTGAGACAGCGTATTAGAGACACTGTGTGTGAGAGACAGTGTATTAGAGACACTGTGTGTGTGAGACAGTGTATTAGAGACACTGTGTGTGAGACAGTGCATTAGAGACAGTGTGTGTGACACAGGGTATTAGAGACACTGTGTGTGAGAGATAGTGTATTAGAGACACTGACTGTGAGAGACAGTGTATTAGAGACACTGTGTGTGAGACAGTGTATTAGAGACAGTGTGTGACAGTGTATTAGAGACACCGTGTGAGAGAGTCTGTATTAGAGACACGATGTGTGAGACAGTGCATTAGAGACCCTGTGTGTGAGACAGTGTATTAGAGACACCGTGTTTGAGACAGTGTATTAGAGACACTGTGTGTGAGACAGTGCATTAGAGACACTGAGTGTGAGACAGTGTATTAGAGACACTGTGTGTGACAGTGCATTAGAGACACTGTGTGTGAGACAGTGCATTAGAGACACTGTGAGAGACAGTGTATTAGAGACACTGTGTGTGAGACAGTGCATTAGAGACAGTGTCTGTGACACAGTGTATCAGAGACACTGTGTGTGAGAGATGGTGCATTAGAGACACTGTGTGTGAGATACAGTGTATTAGAGACAGTGTGTGAGACAGTGCATTAGAGACACTGTGTGTGAGACAGTGCATTAGAGACACAGTGTATGAGACAGTGTATTAGAGACACTGTCTGAGACATTGTACTAGAGACACTGTGTGAGACAGCGCATTAGAGACACTGTGTGAGACAGCGTATTAGAGACACTCAATGTGAGAGATAGTGTATAAAAGACAGTGTGTGTGATAGTGTATT